>NC_141164.1:80242057-80542057 GCF_053477565.2 Lygodium microphyllum | reverse complement strand
ATGAACTCAGCTACATGAAGATTGTTGAAATGCATGGATCTAGAGCATGGCTATGGCGGATGAAACACAAAGACAATGTTCATGATGACATAGATTAGATAGACCAACTATTACTCAAGTAAATTAGTTTCCAAGATGGAAGCTTGGACTCATAAACACAATCTTGAGTATGACACTGACTATGAATGAAACAACAAAGTACAGTTGTATTCCATCATTGAATGATAAGAAGGTACATCACTTTATAAGCTCATCATGGTCCCCTTTTTCTCCACTATGCATATGGGATTCATGACCTCTCTTCCTAGAGCTTCTAGAGCATGCATCTTTGTCATCTCTCATACGAAGACACTTATGGGCAAGCCTCTTTTGGGCACACATTCAGTCTCTATGGGCATACATATTAAGCATCATTTTCTATTCTCAACACCCCCCCTCAGATGATGAGTTCCTACACTTTCTTGCTTTGCCTCCCCCCTACATGATGATGACATGGCCTAGGAGACTAGCTCATAGGCAGCCCAATCAAGTTAAAGCTTGAAACTTTACATCTTTGGTAAGGGAAACAAAATCCACTATGGGAAAACATAAGATCCACTATGGGAAAGATAATTTCTTCAAAAAAATTTATTAGAGTTGTTGATGGCAAAAACATCTTGTTATTCTTCTCTTTCATTCATGAATTGATTCTGATTGTTACCAGTCTACACCTGTTGTGCTCTTTTACGGTGGAAACATTCACTGGTGTAAAGGGCCAATCTTACCACAATAATGACATGTCATCTGATATTTGTTGTTAGGGTTGAATCCTCGACCTCGACCTTTTTTTCCACCATCTCCTTTGGTGTATAAGAGATTTTCCCTAGATGATGGGACACCATCTTTTGCATTCATGTTCTTCTATTTATTCTCTTCATCAAGAAAAGACTACTCAATATCTTTCTATGAAAAATTAGGTCCATTGTTGAGAGTAGAGACAAAACTTTCATAAGGATCCTAGTTTACACTAGCAAGGAGTGTAGCAATGGCTTCATCTTCATCTATTGTTTTCTTCAGAGTAGCAAGTTGAGTTTTTAGACTTTTGAATTTGTTAATATGCATAGTCATTGAAATGCTATCTTTTATGTCAAGCTTATAGAATTGCATTAGCAACTTGACCTTAGAGTTTTTGGCTTGACTTCCAAATATCCTATCAAGCTCGTCACAAGCCCTTTTTGTATCAAGTATCCACTGAATTTTTCTTCTCTCAACAATGCAATTTCCTTGATTTTTAGCCCTGATGGTGTCTATTAATGGCAATTTTCCTCGAGCTACATACCAAAAACATGGAGTGCCAAAAGGAAAACCAAGAAAATGGGGAACCTAATACAAGAAAATCTATCTTGTATCATCGACAAGCATGCTCTTCATATTTTAATCAACCACAATAAGAAAAACAATACTAATCTTCACATAGCATCATATAGCAATTCTCCCATAGATATTTATCACAACAAAAATTCAATGCATTCTTCATATTATTTATCAAAAGAATAAGAGAACACAAAGTGATTCTCTAGTTTGAACATAAATCATTATGTAATTTTTATCTTCATCAATAGTTTCATAGTCTTCATAATCTCTCTCATGTAGATACAATGTTTCTCATAGAAAATTGGTATCGCTCACTCTCTATCTCTCTCAAACATGCCCTCACTCAATAGTATATTGAAATAATCAAGAATAATAATCCATAACACCTCTTTGGTAATCCATAACACCTCTTTGGTCTATAGTACCATACATAAGGTCATTAGAAAGCATTTAGCTCAACTAAAACCGTTCAAAAACCATCAAGAATCATTCAATAAGCTTCCAAAAACTCTCAGACTCTGTCAATCATAATTTTAAACTCTCATACTAAAAGAAATCATAACAAAATAGAAGCTCAACAAACTCAATCAGAACCAATTGGACACTATTAGGACATCAACAGAACATGTCAAAACATCATATCTCCTCTAAAAATATCATGATCTTCTCAAACCTAATCAACATTATTTAAAACACTCTCAAACACTTCCAAATCAACTAAACATGCATAATCAATAAAAACTCAACCATTTAGTCCACAAATACAACAAAAATCAGCCAAAAATTCAAGTCATTTCAGCAATCAACAAGCGAATAAGAACTCTCATTTGTTTCTTGGATTTTTTATCAATGGAGAGGAGGGGCCAACTTTTGATGAAAATAGAAGTTCCTTTTTTGCTTCAAACATGATATGCTTCCCCTTTAGCTCTTCCTCCAAGAGAACTGGATCTAACACTTTTGTGAGCTTATCTAATGTAATGAGCACATATATTTCTCCACCACACGCTTGATCAAATAGGTAGAGAAGCTTTGGTCGCTTCACTAATACCATCTTCTCCAAGCTAGATGTTGGAGGTATCTTCTCTCCTTGTGGTGAGCACTTCTTATGGAAGACCACCAAGTTGGCAACAAGGTTGGCAATGTACTCCTTTAGAGCTCAATTCTTCCATATCGACCTATATGCCAACATTCTCCTTGCCTCGATACAAACTCATATATATATAGTATATCTTGAATGACATGGTCAAATCAAACAACATTATTAGTAATTGATTTAGACTTATGGTGCATGGGATCCTTCAAAGTCCATCAAGCAAGAAGCTAGACAAGATAGCTGTATGCATCATTTTTTAACCAAGATTTTACTAATGGACTTCAGGGGACCCGATGTACCCTACAATCAATTTTTGTCGCATAAAAATGTATGATAGTTAGAAATCTCACCTTTTCTAGATCATCTTGTATCTTCGTTTTCTCGTGTGTCAACAAGGCACCTCTTTGGATAGAGGGATCCACAAACTCCTTGATAGGAAGTTGGGGCCTTGGTTTGTGACTTGTGATCATGCTATAGTGATTAAAACTTAACATCCAACACAAGGTAATATTCTTAAACCAAGGCAATCTTCTATTATGCTGCTATGATGGCACTCATTGTATCTAAGCTTATATCATCATATCTTCCAGCCTTTGCCATCATTGGATGCACATCCACACAATCATAATCGATGAGATCTTCCATCAAATCTCTAACTAGGATAGAGAATAACTATTCTTCCTTTATTTCCAAGTATTACATCACATCTAATGAAAGCAAGTAAGTGGCTTTGTAGCACGTAAGAGAGCCAAGAGGAAGATTTGCTGAGTCATGATCTAAGTCATCGATGGATCCAAAGAAAAAGTCACGAGGTGCATATGTAGGAGCTTCCACCCCAAATACGCGAGTGGACAACACCCCGAATCCTAATGCCAAGGTTCCGTTAAATAGTCCCACATGAAAAGAATGCATTAAGCATGTTTAAATCTCGTAGGCAAGTTTAAACACATTGGGAAATTTATTTGCTCACCGATTTACAAGATTTAGTTGCACGTCGTGCATTTGAAATTGCTTGCACTTCCATGGTCAAGTTGCAATCCTGAATGCATATGATGCATAAGTAAAAAGACGGAATTGTGCAAAGGCATCTTGTTGCACCTCACAAAGGATAGGACATATAACTCGTAACACATTTATGTAATTAATTCTTGGTTGTGTCTTGCGATTAAGGTAATCATAGATGGACATTAAATGATGTCCGAATAGTTGTAATGCATGGAAAGGATTTATGTACCTTGCAAATTGCATGCGATGGTAGTTCATTTTGAGTTGGGTTAAGTGCTAAAGGAAGGATTAATTTAATGATGAACCTATGGTATTCGCTCATGCATGGAGTCCTTTTATCAAAGTTTGAATGCATCTTCAATAAAAATATTAAAGCCTTGACTTCGTTGCATCAACGTAGGGTTGATACGAGTTAGCTCTGAATGTCAATCATTATAGTTTAGGGCAAGAAAAAGAATGATCTCTAAGTCACATAAAAGCAGAAGGTCTATGGTTTGAAGTTGCATACTCGCATGGAATGATGCATCTCACCTATCTTCCAGTTATTTACATCTTTTAGGGGAAAGTACTTGCAAATTTAGAAGAATGTATTTGCATCTTAATAGAAATATAATCTTAAATCATGGGTTGGTTAGAGCAACTAAGTAATCCCATGAAAATCATAAAGGCACGATTAGATTGCAAATAACTATCACCTCAAAGTGCTAGGTAGGGTTAAGTTACATTAAAATTCTGCCTAGTATCGCACTTAGGTTGCCGATCTAATATTTTTGATCTCAAAGTTCCTATCCACATTCACGGAATGTTAGGGTTAACTAAACGCCCATGCAAGAATGAACTAGGATTCTCACCCTAGTGATCGGATGACCAAATGCTAGACTTTCGCAAGGAAGCCTTATCGGCTTAGTAGGGTTAAGGTTGGGTTGGGTCAAGAGGACTTCCAAACCCATTATCTTGATCAAAGGTATTCTTGATAAAGAAATACCACACGAAGAAAGATGTAAACCCCACAAGTTGGTATTGACACCTATCTCGTGCAACAAATTGCAATGTCGCATGGTTTTGTGTCTAGATCACAAAATGGTATTGCCACTCCTTAGAACAAGGTTGGCAAGTTCTAAGTACAAGTCTAATTGTCTAGAGGATGAATAGTCATCTTGCTACATCACCCTTTCTTGGGGATGATTTGCCAAGTTAGGGAAATTATGAATTGCCTAGTAAGCAATTGACCAATCAAGTGAGGACAACGAGGTTGCCCAGGATTTATTATCTATAATTTAAGGATACCTAAGGTAGTGACAAGTTGGGTCAACAGGTATAAACCCTAACCCAAGGAAAAAGGAGTAAACAAGCAACTCAGCTTACAAAACCTTTGGGATCTTGCCAAGTCGCAATTGATCCCGGATCGAATGTTGGATATATTCGGAGAGAAGGATTCACACCTTAGCAGTTGGTTGTATAAATGACCACTAGAGTGCTTGTGTTTGTACACTTAGGAGCACTGTTTGTTCTTCTTTGCTCAAGAAACTAATGCTGAAAAATAACTAATGCTTCAGGTTGAAAGCCTAGAGGGAGAGGCAGCATTAGTTACCCCCGACTGTCTGCCTGACCCTATCCAAGGGGGTTATTAGCCACACGGGGTACATGGACCGAACCCATCGCGAGAGGTCTCTCCGTGGGTGCTACTTGGAGCAGGAGGATGCTTGGGTGCCAGGGGGGCTCTGGCCATAAATCCCTTGCCTCCGGATCCTGCACAAGAAGCCAACGTGACTCGAGATGGGATCTCAAGGCCCGCATACTAGTCAACGGGCGGAAACTTGGAATAACGATCCCTGAGGATTGCTGGAATAGCCTTCGGGCGGATTATGGATTAGCCTTCGGGCGGCTTATATGATGTATTCCAAAGATTGATAAATAAAGATCAAATGTTGAAAAGGAACTTGTTTAACATTGTTTTTCGATGTTAGTGCCTAAGTTACGTGAAGGAACTGGTGATTAATTGGTTAATTAAGGAAGTTGTTTTTTCTTGTCAAACTAAATGTGGTAGGTAATTAGATAACTAAAGCAACCCGAGGAAAGTGTGATGGATGTGACCATGGGTCTGTCCTACGGAAGGGTGGTCCCGATTGGTCGGAAACTTTTCTGAAAGGAATTGACAGCAAGGTAAACGATGACCTAGATTCTATAGAGTTAGAGTCCCGATTTGTTTTGTTTTAGGGGAATGGAATGGGACTATGCCTTACAAGAGGCAGAGAGGTCGAGCTTCACATCCCTCTCATTTCCCATTCTCCTTGAACCAAGTGCAGTATAAATCCGCTTCGATCCTGATGTTTTTGCGTAAAGTAGTTCGTTTGGGGCTCGACGCTAGCTACCTTCTAGGAACTTGACCATTAGGAAAACCCTGATTCAGGTCGGTCCTAAGTGGGAACGGTTGAAATGCTTTCGCTTCGTGACAGGCTCGAGAAGACCTAGATCTCAAACCCCGTGACATTCCATGGGAGTGCCGAGCGACGCTTTCTGGACTCTCTTCCCAATGGGCTGCTAAGATGTGTCCTATAAATAGACACGGGGACACGTTACATGCATAAACGATTGGGTTACCTTGCTGTCCTCTTGCAAGGTCTCTCACAAGGTGAAAAGAAGAAAGCGAGAGGATATAAAACATCATTGGAAGGGATGTATCATTGCTTTCAAATTTATGTATGAAGGGTAGTTTGTCAAAAAGAAACATGTTTACATGGCCAAGGATATGCACTTGCCTTCAAACAAATGTGTTCTCCAATAGACACACTGTAAGCCTTGAGTTGATAATATACATGATATTTTTTTCATTTAAGCAAGTACTAATATCAAATTCTTGATTGATATTTACATCAACAAGTATTGAATTGAAAACTATGGAGAGCTTAAGTGGAACCTTCTATGCAATCGATAAGGGATTTATAGACATTATCTATACTGATGAGACCATGGGTTATTTTAGTGAGAGAAGGGTTTTTATATATTATGCACAATATGTGGTTCCCTCTAGAGAAGGTACATATGGACATATTGAGGGTTTTCCATTGCCAAGTCTTTCATCTCTAAATTGAAAGATTCCTGATAAGGCAATGATGCATAGTTTTAAAGTCAAAATATATCAAAATATTCAAAAGTCCATGACATCTAGAAGGATCTCAAGAAGAATACTCTTGTCATGGTTTATACCCTTGCATATCTTTGTGGCCTACTTCAAAATAGCAAATTTACAAAGGACAAAGTTATCTTGGATTAGTAGAAATTTTGTAGAAAAGGAACTAGACAACATTATAGGAAGACTTTGGAAATCTAAAGAGTATGACCATAAGGGTGATACCATGAGGTGTATTGTATGCCCCCCAATCCTTATCTTTATGTTATAACATTGCACGATAAACTCTTACTTTGGGCTTCGATTATAGGAGATACAAACTTAAACTAGGCATTTGGATTCCCTTGGATTCTCATACAGATTGCATGCCTTTCAAACTTAAGATGCAAGTTATAGTACATCAAGAAAAAAAAGGGATAAATGTCACTTCCAATTGGAGTCTTAAAGATATAAGGGATACCATGGAGCTACTAGACAATACATCCCTTGGATATAAGTTCAAAGTCAATGGTAAAACAATTGGGAAAAGAGTTGAATGCTCTTTGTCTTGTATGAGTTGCTTGCTTCCCACAATTATAAGTTTTGAGCCATAAATATGAAAACATTTATTACATTTATATATGATAAAAAGCTTTTCAATGAATCAAGAGTTACAAAATTGAAGTGAAAATACACAAGGATGTAAAATAAAAATGGAGATTCCTCCTAGTTTCCTTTTGCATCTATTTATCTTCTTTTGGTATTGTAACTTCTTTATCGCATTCTATAAAGATCTCTAGTTCCCTTACAATGGCTTTTTTCTTTGGCTGCTAGAAGAATTTGACTTTGACAAGGGGCCCTTTTCTCTTCAGACTAAAGAGGAGATGGATGAGACTCTATAGGAGAAAGTGTTGGCATTACTTTCTTTTTGGAGTTCACCTTACACATATTTTTAGATGGCTTGTCCTTGTCCTTACTCTTAGTTAAAGATTTTGGTGGAGGGGAGTCAGGGTTGACCGGTGTGTTTTCCCTATCCAAAATTAACTCAATACATTAGTCCATTATCCATCACATGTATGAATTGGGGTAATCTTAGCACTGTGAGAAAAAATGTAACAAGTTGGAAAACTCAAAGACAGGTTCCTTAAAAATGTAACAAGTTGCAAACATTTGAAATCACTCTCCATCCACAAGAATGCATATCACTTTGCAAGGGTATTTCTTGTTGGAGAAATCTATACGGTTTTTGAGGATCAGCAATATCCTCATATGTGGTGTCCAAAAGAGTAGCCATGAGCCTACTAGCACTACAAATGGAAACATGTTACTACAATAGACAATCAAATAAAATAAACAATAAACAAAAAAGCAAGCAATATTCTATTCAACACACATTTTTGCTTGTCCATGGATACCACTAAGAGAGTACATGAGGATAATTTCTCTAGTGAGTATATCAATATATATGAGGCTCCAATGTCCTCTGCAAAGTAAAATGTTAGTACGTAATGAATATGACAAAGAAGTATACATTAACCTCTTTGTAAAATTGCATACCCTAGTAGTTTGTGATTGAATCAAGCCTTTTGAAAAATGTTTCTATGTTTGAACCAGATCTCGAAAATAATTCCATTGATAACAGTGGATCAACAATAGATATACTTTTAGAGATTTCTTGGTTGAGAGAAGCAATCAACTCCCTAACCAATAGTAAAAACAAAGGAGTGTTATTTACAATGAATAATACCATCATTCCATATAGTAAGAATTTTGAGAGTCAAAATGCCTTACCTTATGGAACAAAAGACTACAAAACCTAACAATTGAAGATCTTTTTTATCAAGCATGGACTTGTCCTCAAGAGATATACTAAGATAGTCCTCTTTCTCACAAGTGCAAGAAACATTGACAACCATTTGTCCATATACCTCCCCCATTCTCTTATAATTGATAGGTCCAAGGACATCTATTTTTTCTCTTGCAAACTTTATCCTTAGACTCTATAACCTCTTTGGATTTTCTTGTTGGATAAACTCTTGTTGGGACATTGTCTTTGTTGGGTATAGATGTGTCACCTCCTCAATCTTTGGCCCTTTTGTTCTCTTGGATAATTTTGGCAGAACGTTAAGGATCTCAAAGGATTTTTTATCAGTAGTAGTGGGCAAGGGCCTCAATACCTTGTCGAACCTATACCTAATTCTCCTAACCATACTAAAATCTTTGTTCATCAAGGTCACCCTATGAGCATGAGCATCAACAATGTAAGCATCATTCATAAAGTCAATAACAAAGTCTTCAACTACCTCTTGAAGACAAAGAATGGCTGCAAGTTATCATTTCTTTTGCATGCCAGCTTCAGTGGGACACCCTTGATAATCTATCACAAATGTCATTGAAAACTCTGATAAAAGCTATCTTTGGAATGACATGATGTGTATATCTTTGTGCCTTTCTTATCTCGCTAAAACACTTCTAAACATAATAAAATCTAGACCTTCTCTTTCTCTTACGCTTGGAAGGCTCTCCTCCATGAACAGAAGAGGGTCCAGGTTGCTTTGTTTATTGAATAGGTGCTCTAGGGGTGGTTGGAAACTTGGTAGTTGTATATAGGAGAGGACTGTCCAGCAAGATCACAGGGTTGGTTGTCAACGACATGGAGCTTGCCATAGAGGTAGGAGGAGAACACACAACCTCTACACTTGATTGCTTTGATTGCATGGTAGGAGATTGAGGAAAACCAAGGATAGGAGGGATCTCATGAGGGAAAGCTTGAGGAAGCATTGATGGACTTGCTTCTTTCTCACTATCCTTGCTATCTATATAGACCTTCCTTACAGTCTTCTTTGTCCTTTCCATCACCTACTAGAAAATGACAGGTAGACCAATCAAAAAATACAAACCACACAAGGTAAGATATGGCACGAGACAAGAAAAACATGATCTAATGAAAGATGTATTCATGCTATATTGTGGACTGCAGATACTGTGCAAGAGAAGAGATCCATGATCCTACAAAAGACTATGCGTCCCATATCATGGACTCCAGAGGTGCGAATAGGGGACTATAGATATGGCATGAGAGGAGGAACTATGATCCCATAGATTACCTATTCACGTTGTATGGTGGATTGTAGATATGGTGCAATAGGAGGAAACCGGGATCCCGTAAACTACCTATTCATTATGTATCATAGTCCTATTTACAATAGGCCTACTCGAGCGATTGCAGATATGATGTGAGAGTGGACGGAACTGTGACGTGATTGAAGACCCATTCACACCGTATCATCATTCTTACCTTTGGATTGAATCCTCTTGCTCAATATTCTGAAAAGTCGAGCGGTATAAGCCTTGATAGAGGTGGTCTCACCTTATAACCTGAGTAACTGATATGGTGCGATTTTGGAAGAGCACTGCAAGAGGTCTCATTGTTCTGTATCATTGTAAAGAAAACAAGCAAGTGCAAAAGAAAAATAGATATGGTACAAAAGGCAACAGAGTCGATCTAGGAGGGATTATTGATTGCATTGTATTGTGGATGTAAAAAATGAGCCATGTAAGCCAGCATCAGTCTTTTATACCTGTGTGCCAGGTGACATGTGGCATTGTATTATTGGCTAGGGTTTTCCATAGGCATCCACATGGCTATTAGCATGGCTGTCCATGTGGAAAATCCCTTATGTTGTCTATAAATACATGTTACTAAGCATATTTTGGCTTTTTAAGCAAATTGTGCACTCAAATTGTTTTAGTCCACCTAAGCTATTTTTGAGTTCCTCACACTGTTTTGGATGCAATTTCATCAGTTGTTGTGTGAATCATGATACAAAGAGAGGACTGGTGTTCGTCAATTGGTGGAGTTTGTTTTCATGCCATATTAGCATTTAAGGATACAAAGTGAGAAGCCATTTTCCATGTGGTCAGCTCTTTCTATTCACAATGTATCATGTATCCTATGATACAAAGTGAGCAAGAATTTTCCATGTAGTTAGGTTTGTCTTTTCACGATGTATCATGCACCCTACAATACAAAGAAAGCATGCATTTGCCATGTGGTCGGGTTCACCTTTTCGCACCCTATCGTGCATCCTATGATACAAAGTGACCAAGCATTCACCGTGTGGTCAAGTTCATCTTTTCATGTCGTATTGTGCATCCTTCAATGTCTAAACCAATATTTTGTCGGCTCCCAAGTTGTGGTCACCCCAAAGAGGAACAAAAGAAGATTGTCTTCAAGGTCAAGGGGTTCTGGTTGTCTTTCTTTTTCTCTTGAAATTCCCACTACTTCTTCTCCTTGCTTAGTGGTAAGTGTGGAAATGCCCAGTCAAAGGTAAGTCACCATTAAGGGTTTTTGGATTGTCTAAGATCACAAGGTTTCTCCCTCAGAAAGACTCCTAGACTTTTTTCTTCAGAATGGCATGGACTTATTTTACTATGGAACTGCAAAGGATATTTTCAACCCTAATTGGATATTGACTATGTCTTGAATTCTTGCCAAAAAAATATTTGTGGAGGAGTTTGTTGAGTTTGAAAGTCTTGCATTTCTTGTGGTTGAAAAGGATGCAAAGAAATATGTTCATATATCTATTGGGAGCTCACCTTCAGAGAAGGCACCATTCACAAGGAGGTGTACATCTCATTCTCTTGACAGGTTTTATGCACCAAATTTGTTTTGTTCTACTCATTCTGGGAAATGTAGGCTTATGTCAAAACTAATTGCATTCATTGATGAACAACAATTGGAGGAACCAAAACGTTCCGACTTCTACCTTTTGGATGAGGTGGAAAATAAGAAGGATGCAAAGGAATGTTTGGACCCCCAACAACAAGCATATATTGCTGACAAACTAGATGTTGCCTAATTCAAAGCTGAGACCATAATTGAAGAAAACTGGGTAAATGTAGATATTGTATGTGACTCCTCTTCTTTCTATACTATTCCTTCTCTTCCAACTTTCCCTATTAACTAGGACAAGGAATACATATTGCTATCAGACATCCAGAGGCTCTTCAATATCAGGGAGGATTATTGTTTAGCTATCGCTGCAAAGGCTTCTAATGCTACAAATGGCATTGTTGATTTCAAAAATGAATCAAAAGAAGAGTTACTTAAACTAGATACTGAAATTACAGATGATAAGTTTATTGATGCAGGCGATGTCCTTTCTCTTTGTTTCAACAAGGCAAAGGATGTTGAGAAAGAGTATGGGATTGTTGATGAGGAGTTCAACTACCTTCAAGACCAACTTGGAATTTCCAATTTTCAAAGAGAGGAGTCTGAGTATATTAAAGAATTGGAAGATACCAATGGGGCACAATCATAAATTAATATATGGAATTCAACTAAGCTAGAGAATGACGAAAATCAATTGGTACTATTATCTCCAATTTTGTAAGATACATTAATATATTTGATTTTAACATTCATTTGACATTTATCTTTTTTATAGTTGGATATTGAAGATTTTGATAACTTCTTGGGATGGGGGAAAGGGTCAAGAGTTGGTATTAGTTCATTCAAAGATGTTACACTTGGCCATTACTTAGCAAGGATTGATCCTCATGTTTTCTTAGTATTTCATAACATATTCTCTGAGGAAGCAACATGGCCTATACTACGTATCAAGGGACTTACAAGGCTACTTAGTTTCTCTGGGTTACAATACAATGCACAAAATATGATGTTTTTGGAGAAGACATCAACAATTAGGATTTTTGGTTATGGTCATGGTTTCTCTGCTTCTAGAGCAGGATACTTTCTTGCCCTCTCATCTTATGCTTTGGCAGCAAATCAAATTGATATAAAATCAATAATTGGCTACATGAGAAGAAAATTTCTACATTCTAGAGAAAAGATCCCTGAGGAGGAGGAAGATGTAAAGGCTCTTGAGAGCTAGCTTTGTACTTCTCTAACTTGAAAAATACTATGAATTTTCAAGTTTCATTTTTATCTTTAGTATTCATTCTTTGAAGTTGTCATTGAAAAAACCAATTGAATAGCTCCTCAAGAGCATTACTTTTTGTAACTCTTCTAGATATGTGTAGGCTGTCTTTTGTTGCTTGAGGATCTTTAGGAGGCATTGAGGTGTCTCCAAACCTCCATCCTTAGAAATGCAAGTCGTGATGTGCTTGTGGCGCTTGTCATTATCACAAGCAGCTCTCTCCAATACTCTCAAGTAACGCTCACCTGTTTTCCTATATGGTTTCTTAAAAAGCATTTGGCTTTTGAGCCTCCCATTGAGACATCAGCCAAGACATCTCTTGTATTCCCTAAAAGTGTTGGATCTTTTCTAAAGTGAACTTGACCTCCATGAAACCTCATTTTAGAGAGTAATGCCTCACACTTGTCAATACATTCATCCGATAAAGACAAGGGCTTAATTGAGTATGCATAGTCAAGATGCAACCTGAGAAGTTTGTCAATTATTCTAATCTCTACATGCAAAGTACATATACAAACATTTCTAAGAGGAATTGAAAGAATGGAATCCCATATATCTTCTTTGTTTTTAAATTTACTCAGATCTATAAAGTCTCTAGTTGGGGCTCTTCTTGCAAGGTGCAAGTTGATCCAATCTTTAGGTCCAATACAAAGATATTTTGCATTTGCTCCATTACATATTCCAAGCACACATTTGATAGTTTTTAAGTCAGCGCTCATGTGCCATTCCACATTAAAATTACCAACCCCATAAACTACCAGTGTTTCTTCTTCACTTTGAGAATTAATAATATTTGGAATACCTATATGAGTGAACAACCATTTTACTGTTTGATGATTCTCAATTGGTACTTGAAAGCTACACCAATCCACCAAATCTCCATCTCAGATTAGAACTTATGTACTAATGCTTTTGACCCCCACCATTGATGTAGTCCAATATCCTATTCATGATGCAAATGTTGACTCTTTCCATCTTTTGTCATTTTTGAATCTGTTCTTCATATAAATTCAAGGTAAACTTCAAAACACCATGACACATTGTATTCAAAAATAGATTTTTTTTTTGTATTTTCGTATGGCATAGATGCTTCAATATGAATGTATTCTCCAAAAATGTGTGGAATCTTATGATTCATGGTAATCCTTGCAATTGATACATCAAGGGCTCGAGGCAATCCAAATGTAATTATTCCATTACATTTAAGATTTTTTAACCATAATCTAGAGACAGCATGATAACCTTTTTGACTAATACCCACAGTTTCACATGTATCTATAATTTTGTTTGGTTTTATTGTGTCCTTTAAGTCCTTTACCAATTCTTTGAGAGTTGGGCTTCTCAAATCCAAATTTTGAGGTGACTTAAGAATCCTCAAAATATCATTCTTATTCATGGTCTCTTTTAAAAGATTGATTCTCTACTCACTCTCTCGAATATTAATGCCCGATATGTTAGAGACATATTTATTTGCAAGATCCAATCTTCTTTTCTTTACTCTCTTACACAAGCTAGTCATATTTTCTAATGGTCTCTTTCTCTCTTTGAATCCTATTGGAATTTCCTTTAGGTGTGCTAGCTTGTCTTTTAATGACTTATTAGCATTTTTCAAAATATCAATCTTATTTGTAAGCTCAAAAATGCTTATCTGTGCAATTAATAATGGTTTTTTCATTTCATTCATTTGAGCCATGTACGTGTAAGATGCAGAGCATAACCTTGTACAATAGCCAAGCATCCATTACAACCTTTCCCAACATATCTCATGTAGTCATGAATATTTAAAAAAATAAGGAGGTTTACCTATGGAAGGATCCTTGGGATAAATGTTTCCATCCATCCACAAATCTATATGTTTCTTTCCTTGAGTTCACAATCTGTTAGCCTCCATCTCATCTGTTAGTAATCGATGATGTGTACTTCTCCAAGATGAATAAATTGGATCTAGTTGGATGGTAAGTTTGTACTTACATATACTCATATCTATATTTCTTGCAGAGGTATTACTAAACATTTTAGCAGATCAATGAAAAATGAATCTCACAATGATAAGAAATTGAGCACAAGGAAAAGACTGGCAAAAGAGAATGATGAAAGAGTGATTGGTGTGTGAAAAGAAGACGCAGGAGTAGACAAACGAGATTTTGGTGGGCAAATCTCAAAAATACAAATCCACCCAAGTTTCAAGACAAAAATGGCAAAAAAGGTCACCTTACGTAAATTAAAGATTAGGGGAAGTTAATGGCTGACCCCTTCAATGAATTAAATATTCTCTCATTAATCACATTTGAGCAACACAATTTGGTGGTTTCATTCTTCCAAAATCTCAACTAATTAACAACTTAATCATTTTCTTACAAGTGCATTTTTTGAAGTGTTTTTGGCCCTAATGGAGCTTCAAAGGTGCTATACCTAGTGCATTGCCCATGGGAATAGTGCATACTCTGTGCAAAGGATCTACATAGGCCAAACACCTATTCACCACTTTTTGGTGGTTCTTTTCTACTTGAAATACCATAAGCTATTCAAAAGGTACCGAAGTCCCCTGGTGGAGTATGTGAGGTGGTGAAAATGGTCACAAAGTCTTCCAATACTTGAAGGGAGAATGCAGTAGTGAGAGCACACATTGAAGGTGGAATTTCTTTGAGAAGGCCTCAAAGATCTTGCCACTCAAGCTGGCAAAGAGATCTCATGGATCCATGCATTAAAGTATACATGAATATCTATAGCAAGGAGGTATGTGGTGGAGGTAAAGAGATGAAAAGATAATGTGTGAAATGAAACAATGAAACAAGAACTAAAGTAGTTTCACCTTAAAAACCCTAAGTTTTAAACCATTAAAAGAATGTTTGCATACGATGTTTAGTTATGACTTTACTTAACGTATTTATAAAGTTCACATGCATATGTAAACATGTTGATGTGGCAATTGTACATTATATGAACTATGATCTAGAAGGATTCTCCTTCCCACTCCCTCTTCATTAGGTAGGTATGTGCATGTATATCATATGCCAATAAAAGGATGTAATATGTGTTCAAAAATTCATTGTAATTTGCAAGATTACTCATGCACTCTATCAATTACCATGGAAGGGAGGTGCCTTCTTCCCATCCTGCATGGATGCTTGGATCTATGCATCTTATGTTGATTTTGAAAATATGTATACATGTTCAAAATAATCAATGTTAGGGTAGGCATTTCTCTCCCCCCTGGTGTACCATTGGATGCATGTATCTTATCTCAAAATTTAAAGTATGTGTACACATACACATGTTCAAATAGTTTTAAATTTAATTACATTAAAAAAAGTTAAAAATAATACATTTGAAATATTACACATATATAATTTTGCAATGTGATAATATTCCATTAGTTTAAAAAATCCAAAAATTTACAAGTATTGGATATTACAACTTGTAGAGTTAGAATTTTAAGGAGACTTTACAATTTCTAAAATATGTGGAGCCACACACTTTCCACTGGGAATAGTACTCTTAGCTTGGCTTTGAATCTTCCTACCATCTAATTTAAAATAGAAGCTAGTAGGTGGATTCTCCATTAACATTGTGATTTCCTAACATATGGTAGTAATATCTATAACTATACTTTCACGTGTGTCTTGATCAATGCACAACTGTTCACCCTTGAGCATCCTCCATCTACGATACTTGAATATTAGGCATAAAGTCTATCATGTAAGGAAGTACCTATAATTGGGAAGGAAAATTAGTTGATTCATCTCAAAGTAAGAAAATAGTCGATCAAGAGAGCAAAATTTTACCTAAGCCCATGTCCCTTGTTGTGACTCGACACTCTACTGTGTCAAGATTGTGAGTGAGTTTTGACATCCAAATTTTACCTACAATCCTTGTTACATAATCCTCCGATGCACTTTTTATGATGTATGTGCTTTTGATATGTCTCAAACTCTCAATTTCTCAAATATATATGCAAAAATTGCAATTGGTATGAACCAACTTAAGTGTATGTTCTTTGACCTAGTGCTTGGCTTCATAGAGTTCAATATGTTTGCCAAAATTGTTACGCCACATATGTATAAAATATCACTACTACACAATGGCCATTCTATGCTATTGGGATTTGGTACATGTATAGTCTCAAGGGTTCTTGACCCCTTGTAGATAATATGCGCTTGGAGTTTTAGAAAAACACAAGGTTCTTTCTGAGCTGCTTGGCTATATGCCCTTTAAGAGAAATCTATCAATTTCGAGGTGATAACACTGAAAAGAACGTGTGAGACTCTCAACATTTTACCACTCACATCAATCCGAAGGGTATACTTCTATAAATACAAGAAAATTAGTTACATATATATCATAAATTTTCTCATTCTCAATGTGCTACAAAGACTTATTGCTTGCAATGTTTTGTTGAGCGATTATAGTGGGTGCAATATATATTTGCTTTTGCATGAATACATATTGTACCAATGCCTCTATTATTATAAGTTGAGAATCAACCTTCCTTTGTTTGAGAGCTAAAATTTAAGGCCTACAAATTCCTTGATCCATTGGCTCGTGAAACAATCTTTAGTAGAGATGTATCTTTGACAAATTGGCTTTGTGGTATGCATCACCTACTATTGTTCCTACTGATATGCCTTTAGATCATGTATCCAATGTTACTCCCCAACATAGTACTACTATGTTTGGGCCTGCCAATGATGTCTCTCCAATGTATCTCCTTGGACTGGTAGATTATGGAGTTATGCATCATCATCCACTAATAACACTATGCTAGCGAGGTGGAGAAATGATGTAGATGGCAAAGGCAAAGAAAAATTTTTCGGTGATGTTCTTAGTTCTTTGACATTTGGATGTGATATGATTGATAGCCTAGATAGTGATCTTAGAATTCCATCTATGTATACTCTTGGTGTTAGGCAGAGTAGATATATACTGCCTCATGAAAGAGGGGAATCTAGTAGTGCACCATAGTTAAGACGCTCATAGAGACCAAGTTGATAGGCTTACATACAATGGATACTCTACAAAGCATTATGCATATATGACTAAAGTCATGGAACACAAAGAGCCTACTACATTTAGTGAAGTAATCTTGGATAAGAATTTGTGCAAAGAAATGGATGAGAAAATGAATGTGTTGGCTTAAAATCGAACTTGGGAATTGGTTGCATTACCTCATGGCAAGAAGTTCATGGCACGATTGAAAGGTATAAGGCTAGGCTAGTGGTGAAAGGGTATGCACAACAGTATGGCTTGGATTATGAAGAGACTTTCAACCCTATTGCTAAGATGGCAACTATCACAATTGTGATTACAATGGCTGTAGAAAAGGTCTAGAAATTACAACAAGTGGAAGTGAATAATGCATTCCTAAATGGTGACTTGGAAGAAGTGTTTATGAATCAGCTTAAAGGGTATATGCACCCTCAGTATTTGAATTCAGTCTGCAAGCTAAAAAAAGCTATATATGGATTGAAACAAGATCTAGGAGCTTGGCATGCATGCATTAGTAGTCACTTGCAAAGTCTTGGATTTGTAGGTGGCAAGGTTGATCACAATCTCTTTATCAAAAAGATAGGAGCAGGTCTTGTGGTGCTAGTCACCTATGTAGATGCCCTCATTATTACAGGTGATGATGACATTGGAATACATGATGCAATGTTGAAGTTGAAAACTAAGTTTGACATGAAAGATTTAGGTGAGCTGAAATTCTTCTCACATATTGAAGTGGTAAATTTAGCCAGTGGACTTTGGCTGATGTAGAGACAATATGCATCGAAAATGCTGAAGAAGTATGGCATGGCAAATTGTAAACCATTGGATACTCCATTAGATTAGAATACCAAGTTGGATGTGGATACTAGGGCTAAAATTGTAGGTGTTACAATGTACAAACAGAGGTGGGAAGCCTTATCTACTTGACCATCACTAGGCATGATCTTAGCTATTCAGTTGGACTTACAATCAATTTATGTAGAAGGCCAAGAAACCCCATTTGGATGCAGTGAGAAGAATTATGTGTTATGACAAGCCAATAGTAGATTATGGACTCTTTTATGAGAAAGATAAGGACTTGAAGCTCATGGGATACATTGATGTAGATTGGGTAGGTTGTTATCCTTATGATAGATGGTCTACTAGTGGTTATGCATCTAGTCTTGGGAGTGGCATGATTAGTTGGAGTAGTAAGAAGTAACCAACAGTTGCACTCTCTAATATTGAGTTAGATTACAGAGGTGCCACATTGCAACTTGTGAGATGACTTGGATGCTAAAGTTGATGAAAAAATTGAGTATGTAGGTAGATGCTCTAGTGAAATCATACTGTGATAATATGGGTAGTGTACTTCTAGCAACAAACCCTATTTTTTATGCCAGTGCAAAATATATAGAGGTACACTATCACTTCATATGAGAGATGGTACTTGCAGGAAAGGTTAACCTCCTATATATCAAGACAGAAGACCAAATAGTTGATATCTTTACCAAGTCACTAGGTAAATATAAGTTTAGCCACTTTAGAGAGATTCTTGGAGTACAAGAATCTTTCCTGAGCTTGAGGGGGAGTGTTGAGAGTTAAGCTCATTTGCTATTATGCTTAATATCCTAACATAACAACGATGGACCATAGCTATCAATAGTCATGTGTATGTTATTAATGTTGGACAAACTAGGATTAACTATGGTTAGTGAACCATGGTTAGTAAGGTAGACCTAGCTTAATCTTACTCTATTGTAGATAGCGAAGTGTGTGTGAGAATGACCCTAGAATAATGGAAGAAGAAGTGAGCATACTACTCCTAGTTTCTGCTCCATCTCTACCACTACATCTTTTCTCTTGCATTTTTATCACTACAGTGCCTCATATAGAAATACATCTCAATGTTGTAGGTAACATAGAAAACACATAATGTTGTATCAGTAGGAAACTCAAAGACAATGAAATAGGAACATAAGAATACATCATACAATACTATTAGGAGTAAATTAGATATATGAATTAGGGAATATGCTAGAAACATAGTTGAGATATAGAGAAAACCTTGGTGCCAAGTATTATATCTCATATATCATGATAAATATCCATTGTGCAACCAATCATAAGCATAAGGAATGATTAAAACATGACAGACATCACAGATACCTCTTTACGTCATACCTCAAAATTGTCTACCCAACTACACAAGATTGCTTCACACATGAAAACTAGTAAAACTAAGATTCTAGACCATGCTAAGGGCAAACATAATACATCAAGCTATGGCTAACACCTAACATAGCTTGGTGGATGTCTCAAATAGCAATGACTCAAACCCTTGCGTGTCACTATGTCAAATGCCTTATCAAGAGTTGACATGCCTAATGAGAAAAATAATGCCTTACTCATAGGTTTACAGCATGAAGTAAGTCACAAAGAGAAACAATAAGTAGAGCCTCTATATTAAGATACTTATAGCCCTCTAATGTGGTTGCATAATCCACTCAAAAGGCTATCACAAAACATAAGCATACATAACAGAAGTATGATGGTAAATACACAATTTGATAATGATAGGCAAAAAACCTCATGTGAGTAGTAGTCAATTATTTTTGCATAGTAGTCAATTATTTTTGCATAAAAACAAAACCTTCTAAATCCACCTCTAAATCATTCAAAATCTACTTTTCAACCTTTAACAAAGGCTCCAACCATGCATCTAAGCAAATCCTTTTTGTTTTGAGCTTAGCATTTTCCTCTACCACTAAATCAATCTCATTCTAAAACTTATCTTGCATAGGGGTTGTCCACCCTTTAAACACAACCGAGGATATCTTACATTTTGACAACATGTCACCATACTCATCAATTTTCCTTCTCAAAGCTTCCACTTCACTTGCATGCAAATGCTTCATTTTGTCCATTTCATTTACATCTAATTTTATCACACCACATGCATTCATGTCAAGCATAAACTTATGCAAACCAAACCATGAGGAAATAACCTACAAAAAATGATTTTCTATCACCATGCATAGCTTCTCCCTACCACATAAACTCTGGTTTCTTAGGCATGGCCTCCATCTTCACTTTAGAAAATTGGACCTTCCTTTGCATACCCATGATGACAACATCATCATGAACCATGTCAAGTTTAGCATCATCGTATGCAAAGTCTAAGGTCATAGTAGTAACAAGACCATCACCATGTGGTACATCATGCAAAGTAAATCCCATATTCAATAGAGTAACAGGCTTGTCTCCGTGATCATTTTCACTAAATTTTAGCAATGCACTAGAATGAACCAAATCTTTGTTATATACATCAACAAGGATACCATCAACCAATTTTTATTTCTTGAAGGCATTAAGCTTCTCATCTTTTTGTGAATCCCATAAAGATGATTGAATGGCCGAACATACAACCTACAAGTGTGCATACAAAGCCACTAACATTGATCTAATCTGACATTTGTGCTATTGTTTCCTAACAATGGGAACATGCACCTTTTGCATAAGATTATCATGAAGTGTTCTTGGCCAATTAGGAATGGCCTTATTCTTGGTGTACCGCAAGATACCAAATGTGTCCTTGGTGATTGTGTCTGTCTTTATGAAGAGAAGAAACTGTTCCATGAACCACTTGATGAAATGCCTTCTCTTAGGTTCAACATGTGTAAGTACATATTGATTCCTTGCACCTATAGCATTTCCAAATTCCTATTTCATTACTTCATTTGTACAACACCAATGCTTAATGCGATCATTGAGTTCAAGAGCAAATGCTTGAAACAAGAGAGAATATGTAATTTCTAGTTTTCCCCTAATCTTACCACTCTTCCGAAGGATAGCTAACTATTTTTTTGCATGAGGGTTACTATTCCATGACTCCCATGACAACTTGGCAAAGCCCAAAAGACCAATTTGCATCAACCAATCCCTTGTAGCATTGGGCTTTGATGTGTCCATGTAGATGGTGCAATCAATCAAAGGAGTTACTAATTCACCATCCCCATCACTTGACATGGCCAATGCTGATTCTGAGGTTGTCTTCTTTGCTCTTAAAGGTGTGATTTGAGGAGGATAATCACTCCAATCCTCCTCTTCATTATGTGATTTCTTTTGCTGTATTGCCTCCTCTTCCTTGGCAACTTATGAGCCTTCTTTTCCCTAGTTTTCACCATGATTTCACCAATAATAAATTGTAGAAAATCAGTTTTTAAAAGAGATTGAGAATTAGAAGAGAAATGAAGGAGATGAAGAGAGAGATGGCATTGATCACTTAGCCCTCCAAATGCATGGGCAAGATAGTGTGGTTGCCTCTTTTCCATAGTCCCCCTTCTTTTCCCTTTTTCAAACTCACAATTAGTAGAACTTGTCAAGACCAAAAATGGGCTTGATGTTGGCTCTAGGGCTCTCTTTTGGCCTCCTAAACACACCTAAACCACCCCATGGCCTTATTGCCATGAGTGCATAGACACTATGAACTGATTCATCCAAAGAACGTGTTTGTAGATGCCATCTCTAGATTGTAGTCCATTGTGATGCCCTTCTCAACTCTAAGCAAAAGGAGTACCCAAACATAACGGTGGATAGCACCTCATAACACAAACAAAGGGAGCACCCCCTAGCTTATCTCATTGTGGCCCACTATGGCTCTCCTACACCCCAAGGATTTGCCCCAGGATGCACCATCTTAATATATAGTACATATGCAACATAGTCCTCTCTTTTGATAAAATGCTCTAAGAGATAATATAATTCTTAACACATCAATCCCCAAAGGAAACGATAACACTAGACCTACAACATCTCAAAGGGTCCTCACACTTATCATGAACCAATCACTCGAAATCAAGTGCTATGCATCCAAGAGATAATTCTCTTGATACCATGTATGGAAATGTGGATGGCATATTTGCTCAAATAAGTAAACTTATAAATCAATTAATGTGGATGTGCATAAATAGCCCTTTCATGATTTCACTCTAGCGTATTGCTTTGTTACTAAGGCAGCACTAGAACAAACCGTGCTACTTCCCTTTTTTAAGACATAAATTAAACAAATTCTATATGGTAGAATATGCATATAATAAAAATTCACATAACTCCCACAATCCCCCTTCCCCCTACCATTTAAGATTTTGCATTCGATGGGTAGGTTAAAAGGATATTTCATGTAAATTTCTTTATATAAAAAGTAATAAACATGCACTATGATATACAAACAAGGGTAAATCAAGAGAAATCCTTGTGCTTTAACTCCATTACACATTCACAAACATAATCCTAATTTTCTATAAATTTTTAGACACAAAACCTATTTTTTTCTAATTTCTTTGCCCAAAATCATATTTTTGAGTACTTTTTATTTTCTTTATAAAATATACTATATTTTTTTTGAGTCACAAAATTAATTCATACTCTAATCCATCATCACATTTAATATCATCCCATTTGAACATGATTTGATTTCTCGACCAATAAAACATCATTTTTTCACCTAAAACACGCATTTCAGATTTTCAAAAATTAACATTTCCCATGCACCGATAGAAGTTCTACATTTTATGACTCATAGCCCTCAAATGCATCACAACCAAGTCTCAAACAAATTTTCATTGCATATGAACAAGATTTGCACCATGATTTATAAAAAAGAATCCAAATTTCTATTAAAAAGAGGCTTACCACAATTTTTCGGGTTTCAGGTCTCAAGAATTAATTTTAAAGACATCAATTAGGCCTATCATTGATATGCAAACATCATTGGTCATCACTCCTCTCAATGTCAGTATGATACCATATCAATTTGATTCAAGCCGGTGGACAACCAATATTCATCCTAATCTTCTTTTAATAAATCCCACATGAATAACCCATTGGAGGAGAGGGAGGGAGGAGAGATAAAGATTAAAATTGCATCTCCATGCTCAAGCCATCAATTGCATATTTAAGACTAGTGAAATAGAGTGAAAAATTCAATGATTAAGCTGCTATGATCAGACTATAGGCTTGTTTTTTGCCTCCATAGTCCCCCCCCCCCCCCCCCTTCTTAGCTCATGCAAAAAATTTTGGGGCCTTTAAGTCCCCAAAGGTCACAACTCTTCTATATTAAAGTCTTCTTTAGATTTACTTTTATCCTTTGTGCTTGGCCTTTGGCAGTTCTAGCTTCTAGTGGTGGCAGCCGATTCTTGATCCAAAAATTATTGCCTCATCATCACAAAGTCTTGTATTTCTTGGAACTTGCTCCATTTCATTCTAACACTTGAAAAATTTGCTAAAAATCCAAGACTGCTGCGAAGAGTGTGACTTGAGAAGTGATTTTAAGTCCTACCTTCTATGACCACTTAAAATTGTTAGATCCGCATTTGCCGCTTCTAATGAGCTTTGAGTTTCGCCTCAAATCGACAAAATTCAACACATTTTTGTCTTTCTTTGGGTTGTAAAATCCCACTCTCATTTTTGACCATGGGATAGGGTGACTCAGCCCATCAAATCCACGAATTGATCTACCCATTGATAAATGATAAAGAGCATCAAGCTACTACAAGGAAAATATACAACAAAACACACACAGCTCTCACCCTACACCCTAACAGAATCAAGGCATAAAGATCCACAAGGGATAGGCTAATTGTAAGTTGACAGAGATCCAGAGCTAGTTTTTCTAACCAACTTCTCCAACACAGAATAGCTAAAAAGAACTATCAAAGGAGTTATCCTAAGTAGTGGCTTCACTTACCTACTAGACCTAGAACAACTAGACTACGAACTCCTACTAGGCGAGGACTTATATAGCATGGTCTTTTATTTTCAAATATTTTTTGCTTATCACTTTTTATACTTCAAGGCTTAATACTCGAGGCATGTAAAAAGGAGAGAGCTAAGTGTATTGTGACCCAAGAAGAACATGGCATCGGTCTTAGGTGTCTTGTCTCGGTACCCAAGAATCTACTAAGCTCTCGCAAGGCGACACTAAATTCTTTTTCATCTAATCACTTTTATTTTTTCTCCAATCATCTTTATTTATATTTTTTCTAAATGTCCAGGCACGTTTTTAGTAGTACATTGAGAGACAACTCTAACCGACGCTGCCCGGCACTCTCATAGAATGTTACAGGGTTTGTCGCCTAGGGTTTCCCAAGTCTGCCTTGCAACGAAACATCCGTCGCCGAACCCACTAGGATTGACCTGAAATTTGGGTTCCTAATGGACAAGGTCTCCTGACAGCATTCTAGCATCGGGTCCTGGACATCCTACTTTATGCAAGGATACCCAAGCCGAAGCAGACCCATGCTGCACTTGGTTCAAAGAGAATGGGAAAGGAGAGGGATGCGCCGCTCAACCTCTTTGCCTGTAGGGCATAGTCCCATTCCGGTCCCCTAAAACAACATGAATCAGGTTCTAACTTAACAATACCTAAAAGTCAAACAACGATAAAACCTTGTGAGAAACCTCCCAATTTTCTGGGACCACCCTACCGTAGGATATACCCGTCGGGGGTTCCACCCATCCGCTTCCCTCAGTAGGCGTTCTTTAGTTATCTAATTAGGTCCTATCACATCTATGCGTGACATTTAAAATCAACTTCATTAATTAAGCCTTTTAGGGAATGGGGTTTGTTCGCATAATTTACAGCACTGACACGAAAATAGAGCAAGCAGTCCTTTTGTCAAACAAGTTTCTTAACTTGTCTTCAAGTTAATCATTGTCTCCTTCCCATACATAAGAAATTATATATTCCCTTCTATCCAACAGAAGTACTCTGTCCAAATCACATGGCACCATAAATTCCATCCAGTATCTAGAATAGGATCTTCCAACTTGCTAGACGTTGGGCTCATGGTAGTCTACGACTCCGTTTCGGACTAGGCAAAGGGTGTCCAGAGCTCCACTGACCCCAAGCGACCTAGGATTGAGACACAACTTCCATGGTTGGCCTTTTTACCACTTGAACTTCGACCCGTGAATCGAGCAGTGCCCTCTCGGGTTGAAACATGGTGTGACCTTGGATATGATTCACCCGCCCAAAATATCCTTCCTTAATTAATCCAATTAAAAATCAAGCACAATCAAGCCAATCAGCCTAATAGCATCTTCTAGGAAAACATTCCTTTATTCCCCATGGCAACTTGTCATTACTGACCCCTGCCATGCATTTACCATCAAACACAAGTACTAGGAATAACCAACCAAACCACAATCCAACAATGAGTTGATTGTAAAAGCATTTAGTGTGTTGTTTGATTAACCAATAGAACAATGATATTCTTTTCCAAACATTGCAAGAATACATGTGATAAACATTTCCTTTGCACATTTGCTCTCCCCCTTGGGATCAAAGAGCAATACTATGCAAAATGTTTCTTAACACTTCCTTCCCTCGGCTAAGGCATAGGCTAAGGGTTCAAACACTGTACGCATCGTAAGTTCTATAGGTCACTTACATTGATCGATAATCCAACCATGAATTGGATTGGTGGAAGTCGTAGTTAACAAACAGATCTTAAGACATCTCAGTTTCAATCCTTATGATTAATTTCTTGTACTAACCCCTAGTCAAGCCATGAAGCAATAGGAAATTATTCCCATATATCAAACATGTTATATGCACAATGTGTAAACACTTGATAAGATAAGTCCTAGGTAATCTCAGGTAAATTGGACTTTAACAGGCCTTGCATTGAGCTAGAATCTAGGGTTTCTTAATATTTGGGCTCTTAGGCTAAGTACTTTTGAAGTATCCAAACTTTAAAACTCGGGCTTTGCTATTCATGATTCTTAATGACATAATTTTTTTGCAATTATGCTACTTGTAACCCTTGACTTATTCTTCCTTGTAAATGTCCTATCATCAAATAGGCCGTATGCAACTAAGATGGGTTAAAAGGAACAATCAAAATGCCAAATCATAACAATAGGAATAAATTCAAGCCACTCCCTTACATGAATTCATGCACATAATGAAGCGATATAGCCTATGACTCACGAATAGAGAAAATGGCAATTAATACCTGGGTATTCGGAGATGAATTATCCGTACCCAACATTGTATTTGCATTAACGGTAATGCCTTGACTGGTGGCTCCAATGTTTGATGTAGGATTTCCATTGGAGCCATACCTTCATCCTATAAATCTCTCTCTCCCTCTCTCTCTCTCTCTCTCGTTAGAGAGAGAATAGAGTGTCGGGGTGACTCCTTTCTATTGCAAAAAAGGGGGGGAGATAAACCCGCGGAGATGAGGCTATGGGTAATCATGTGTGGTCACCCTCTAAGGAGGGGAAGAGGGATGCGACCCTTCAGAGAGTCTCTCTCTCTCTCTCTCTCTCTCTCCATCGGGAATTAGCTTTACTTGTAGTACTAAAGAATACTTCCAAGTTTTGACATTCTGGTAAGACCCAATCTATATTAGTAGAGAAGAAACGACTTAAGAGAAATTCATTATCAGTTATAATTGCCATACTTGCTAAAGTATCTCTGATCACTTGTAAGTTCTAAGCTCAAAATTGATGCAACTCATATTATTCAAGTTAACTGTAGTTACAAGAATAAAGTTTATTTCAATATAGGTTGTATTTCATGTCGAGAAAAATATCTAGGATTTCTAATCATCCTAAAGAGGTGTAGAGGCTTCTAGGTCTTCATCCTCATTTAATTTCTCTATATATCCATAGATTGTGCTTTGTGTAGCTTCGTTTCCTTGAAGGTTCAATGTCTTCTGGACTTAAGTCAAGGCAATCTTCTTGGACGTGCCTTAGCTCATTGCAATGGAAGCATTGATGGTGGGACATCTCCTACAAATGTGCCCTATCTCTCCGCACGTGTGGCATCTCTTGTTCTAATCTTGGGAACCATCTTTGTTGCAATTGCTCAAATTAAGCTCTTGGATGATTGGCTTTGCTCAAAGTAACACATCTTGCAAGTCTGTTGGATGCATTTCTTCAAGAAGGTGGTTTAAAGGAGTGTTCAGGCCATGGAAAGACTTGGATAATTGCTCCATAATATCCATAGGTGGTATGTATTTTAATAGGGTTACAAACTTTGAGTAGTAGGCTTCCAAGGTTAATTCCAGCTACTTGAGCTTGAAGAATTCATTCATTCTCAAGTTTTGGTAGGTTGGCAGAAGGTATCGTCTGCATACATCATCTTTCAATTGAGCCCAAGTGACAGTGAATTTGGAAATACCTTGATCTTTGCACCATTGCTTCCACCATAACCGAGCCTAGTCAACTAACTTAAGTTTGGCTATCATTGCTTGATTGGTAGCAGCAGTTCTTGAAGGAGAGAAATAATCGTCCATCGACTCGATCCATATCTATGCCCCTGCTGCGACGTCTATCCCTTCTCCATCAAACTCGAGTGACTTAATTTCTTGAGAAGAAAATTTTTTTCTTGCATGAAAGCATTCGTGGGTGTAGAAGGTGCCTGAAAATCAAGCCATACCACTTAGGTTATTCTATTTAAGATATGTCTATGCATATGTCTATGCAACATTACAAAGTTTTGTTCTGATACCAACTGTAACGTGCCCACTTATCCGTTGTCCATGCACATTTTTAGTAGTCCATCGAGAGACGAGTCTAAGTGACACTACCCAACTCTCCCATGGAATATCAAGGGTTTCCCAAGTCCACCTCGCAAACAGAACGTCCATGGCTGAACCCACTAGGATCGACCTAAAATTTGGATTCCTACTAGACAAGGTCTCATGGCAGCATTCTAGTGTCAGGTCCTAGACATCCTACTTTATGCAAGGATACCCAAGCCGCAACAGTCCCATGCCGCACTTAGTTTAAAGAGAATGAGAAAACAAGAGGGTTGCGCCCCTCAACCTCTCTGCCTGTAGGGCATAGTCCCATTCAGTCCCCTAAAACGGCATGAATCGGGTTCCAACTTAACAATACTTAAAAGTCAAACGACGATAAAAGCTTGTGAGAATCTTCCCAGTTTTTTGGGACCACCCTGCCATAGGACAGACCCATCGGGGGTTCCGCCCACTTGCTTCCCCCAATAGGCGTTCTTTAGTTATGTAATTAGCTCCTATCACATCTATGTGCACATTTAAAATCATCTCATTGTCAAACAAAGCAAGGGGTGTTTGGGTAATTTATAGCACTAACATGAAAACAAAGCAAGCATTCATTTTGTCAAACAAGTTTCTTAACTTGTCTTCAAGTTAATCTTTGTCTCCTGCCCATACATGAGAAGTTATATATTCCCTTTTGTCCAACAGAAGTACTCGGTCCAAATCACATGGCACCATAAATTCCATCCAATATCTAGAATAGGATCTTCCAACGCTCTAGACATTGGGCTCACGGTAGTCTACAGCAAGGGGTGTCCAGAGCTCCACTGACCACAAGTGACCTAGGAGTGAGATACAACTTCCGTGGTTGGCCTTTTCACCACTACACCTTCGGCTCATGAATTGAGTAGTGCCCTCTCGGGTTGAAATGCGGCATGACCTTGAAGATGTGTAACATGTCCACCTGTTCACTCGTAGGACACGTCTTAGCAGCCCATCGGGAAGAGAGTCCAGAAAGCGCCACCCCGACACTCCCACGGAATGACACGGGGTTTGCGATCTAGGTCTTCCCGAGTCTGCCATGAAGCAGAAGCATTCCGGCTGTTCCCACTTAGAATCGACCTGAACCAAAATTTCCCTAATGGTCAAGTCCCTAGAGAGTAACTAGCGTCAAACCCTAGACGAACTACTTTATGCAGAAACGTCAGGGTCGAAGCGGATTCATGCTGCACTTGGTTCAAGGAGAATGGAAAATGAGAGGGATGCAAAGCTCAACCTCTCTGCCCATAAGGCATAGTCCCATTCCGTTCCCCTAAAACAACATAAATTGGGACTCTAGTACTCTAGATTCTAGGTCATCGTTCCTTGCTCTCAAATTCCTTCGAGAAAAGTTCCTGGCCAACCGGGACCACCCATCCATAGGACGGACCCATGGTCACATCCACCGAACTTTCCTCAGGGTTGCTTTAGTTGTCTAATTACCTACCACATTTAGTTTGACAGGCAAAAACAGCTTCCTTAATTAGCCAATTAATCACTGGTTCCTTCACGTAACTTAGGCACTGACATAGAAAAACAATGTCAAACAAGTTCCTTTTCAACAATTGATCTTATTTATCCGTCTTTGGAATACATCATATAATCCAGCCCGAAGGCAATCCATAATCTGCCCAAAGGCAATCCATAATCCGCCCGAAGGCAATCCAGCAATCCTCAGGGATTACTAATCCAAGTTTCCGCTTGTAGACTAATATGTAGGCCTCGAGATCCAATCTTGAGTCATGTCGGCCTCTTGTGCAGGACTCGGAGGCAAGGGATTTACGGCTAGAGCCCCCTTGGCACCCAAGCGTCGTCCTACTCCAAGTAGCACCCACGGAGAGACCTCTCGCGGCGGGTTCGGTCCAAGTACCCGGCGCAGCTAACAACCCCCTTAGATAGGGTCAGGTAGATAGTAGGGGGTAACTGATGCTGCCTCTCCCTCCAGGCCTTCAATATGAAGCATTAATTATTTTTTCATCTTTAGTTCATTGAGCAAAGAAGTACAAAGAGTGCTCCTAGCTATATAAACACAATCAATCCAGTGGTCAATTATTTGGCCAACTGCTAAAGTGTGAATCCTTCTCTCCGAATGCATCCAGCATTCGATCCGAGGTCAATTGCAACTTGGCAAGATCCCCTAAGGGTTTCATAAGTTGTGTTGCTAGTTTACCCTCCTTCCTTGGGCTGGGGTTTAAACCCTGTTAACCCAAATTAACAAACACCTTAGGTTCCTTTTACTAAGATAGTAAATCGTGGGCAACCTCATCGCCCTAACTTGATTGGTTGATTGCTTTGCTAGGCAATTCACAGTTACCCTAACTTGGCAACTCAGCCTCACGGAAGGGTGATGTAGCAGGGTGGCTACCCATCCTCTTGCAAATTAAACTTGTACTTGGGACCTGCCAACATTGTTCGAAGGAGTGGCAAATCTATCTTGTGATTTAAACACAAAGCCATGCGACGTTGCAACTTGTTGCATAGGAGTTGCATCTGACTTGCGGGATCATTTCTCCCATCAAACAGCGTTCCTTGGTCAAGAAATACGTTTGGTCAAGATGTAGGGTTTTGGGATGTCCTCTTGACTCAACCCAACCCTAATCTTACTAGGTCGACAACGTTTGGCCCTAAGGTTTCTAAACTCAATGGGAAGTCTAGTATTCGGCCAATTTACCCTAGGGTAAAAACCCTAGATCGTTATTGTATGGGCATCCAATTAACCCTAACATTGCGTGAATGTGGGTAGGACCTTTAGGATTGAAAATATTAAGTTGGTTTGCCGAGTGTGATACTAGGCAGAATTTTAACGTGGCTTAACTCTACCTAGCACATTGAGGTGATCATCGCTTGAGTTACACCTTTGCAAGTGAATTACCTAATCGATCTAATGGTCTTGCGACAAGAGGTGATCTCTTCTTAGGGATTCCAATACTTTTTCCTAAAAAGATGTAAATAACTTCAAAGTGCAACATTCCATGCAAATATGCGGTTCATGGACTTTTCCTTCTATGCAACTATGAGATTTACAATGACCATTTCTTTTCTTTGCCTAATCTATAAAGATTGACAATTTAGGACTAACTCATATAGAAACCTACGTTGAATTGCATCAAGAACTATACCTATAAACCCTTTGTCCGATGCATTGAAATCATGATTTAATGTGAAATGCATCTTTTTCTAAAACAACTTTGATAAAGAAGTTCATGAATGTCACGGGACCATTAATGATTTTAATTCGTCCTTCGACACTTAACCCAATCCTAGGATGTAATTTTCACCGCATGCAATTTGCAAGATACATAAATCCCTTTCATGCAATGCAACTACTTGGACAACATCTAATGGATGTTAACGATTATCTCATGCGAATCACAACTAGGAAGTTATTGCCTAAATGCATTATGTGCTGTTCTCATTCGCGAGGCAATCAAGGATGAATCTAGGCAAATCCACCTTTTACTTAAGCAATATGCTTTCAGGATTGCGACTTGGACGTGCAAGCAATGTGCAACATGCAACTAAATCTTGTAAGACGAATAAATAACTGCATTCATAAGTTCTCCATGAAAATTAAACGTGCCTAATGCATTGCTTTTATGTCGAATTAAACTTCTAAGAACTTGGGCATTGGGGTTCGAGGTATTGTCCACCCTTGTGCTTGGGGTAGAAACTCCCGCATGAGCGCCTCTCGCCATTTTCTTGGGAACCATTGATGACTCAAATCCCGGTTCAGCAACTCCTCTCGGGTCTTTTACGCGTTACGAATCCTCACCGTGACGACTGAGCTCTTCTCCTCTGCGCGGGACACGGCCCTTATAGAATGTGGTTTTAAGGAAAACCTGCAATGCACGGGAGAACATGCTTTATGGAAGCTTAGGATTAGAAGCTTCCAAAGAAGCTTCTAAGCTTCTGCCTTTCTGTCAGAAACATGGAGAGAGAAAGTGGATGATGGAGAAGCTGATGATAATAATGATGATGAAGATGGAGTGGTTGATGAAGGCGGCAGCGTGGCGCAGCAACGCGCTGTGGCGGTAGCGTGGCGGCGGCTGATGGCGGCAACACAGCAGCTTCACGGCTCCTCAGCAGCACAACGCTCCCTCTCTCCTCCCTCCCCCAAGCTTAAGGGGAGGTTATATAGGATAAGGGGGGGGAGATAGCCTCCCACGTGGATGGCTTGCATGCCTCCCCTCCCTCATGCTTCTCCACATCACAACTCCTCTTACACTCATACTTCCCTCTCCCCGCCATGCATCGACTAAGGGGAGAGGATTATTAAAATTTTTTTGTCAAAATTCTAGCCATTATCCATTTACCTTTCCTGTAGAGGGTGTTTACGTGTGGCCTTGTGGTCTTCAAGCCGCAGCCTCTTATGCACCATGCGGGTGGAGTTTATTAACACGCGAGGGTGGAGCATTTAGCCCAGGGTTCTTCTAGTCACAGGGAGATTATTTTAAGCTACTCTTGTGCGGGGTGTGTAGTGGTCAAAATTCATTAATATTTCATGCGAAAATATTGCATTCTCTCCCCCTTAGAGGAATCGAGATGTCCTCATCTCGAGAAGAGCTGGGGGTATTGTTGGTTGAGAGTGCTTTCATCCATCCAGGTGGCATCCTCTTCGGGATAATCTTTCCACTAGACGAGGTATTCTCTCAAGGTTTTGGATCTCAAATGCCTATCCCTAACATCTAAGATCTTGTCAGGCCGTAGCTCAAGGACTCCTTGGCTAGGCATTACAACTTGTTTATCATCAAGCACATGACTAGGGTTAGGTACATACTTTTTCAGTAGACTGATATGGAATACATTATGAACCTTTAGGTTCTTAGGGAGTTGTAACCTGTAAGCATTAGGCACTTGAGGATCTTGTGGGTTCCACAATACCTTGGACTTAGCTTTTTGCATTCACCCAAGGATAGGAAACTCTTCTTTGGACGTACGCGAATGAAGACCATGTCACCTTCAACGAAGGATCTATCTTGACATTTCAAGTCCGCGTAAGCCTTTTGACTATCCTTGCCGGCTTGGATGTCCTGTCTTATCGATTTGATTTGGTCATCCATATCTTCCAGCATCTGCTTTGAAGCTTCAACCCTTAAGGTTGGATCCAAGAAGTTTAAAGAACTTCGACACTCGTGCCCATACAATGCTTGAAAAGGGGTCATCTGAATGCTTTGTTGGTAGGAAGCATTGTAGGCAAACTCAACCAGTGGCAAGTATTGAATCCACTTTCTGGGTTCGTGACAACAGTGTGCCCTTAGCATATCCTCAATGACTTGGTTGACTCGTTCTGTTTGACCATTGGTTTGGGGATGGTAAGCTGTACTGAAATAGAGTTGAGTCCCAATGGCCTCAAAGATGGCTCTCTAGAAGTGTGATGTGAAGAGATAGTCACGATCACTGATGATTCTCCTGGGTAACCCATGCAGTTTGAATATCTCCTTGATAAATAACCTTGCGATGTCTGAGGCTTTATAGTTTGTCTTAACAAGAATGAGATGTGCAACCTTGGTGAGCACATCAACCACAACCATAATGGAGTTGTATCCTCCCTGAACTTGGGGTAGGCCAACAACAAAATCCATACTAATGAATTCCCATTTCATTTGGGGAATGTCAAGTGATTGCAACTTCCATGGCATCTTGACATATTCGCCCTTAATGCGTTGACAAGATAAACATTCAGTGATATATTTGAGAACGTCACCTTTAAGCCTCTCCCAATAATATCTCTTTCTAACTGCATCGAGGGTCTTGGCATAGCTAGGATGTCCTGAGAAAGGGGAGTCATGAGCTTTCCAAAGTATCTTCTACTTGAGTGACTGGCTTGCCGGTATACATAACCTCGTTCTATAGTAGACAAGTCCACTATTGATAAAGAATTCTAGATACTTTGTCTATAGCTTCGGGTCTTGATCCTTGATAGGGATCTCCCTTAGCAATTTCTAATAGGTCGGATCATGGCATGCCTCTTCTCTAGCTAGCTCAAGAATTGGGTTTTTTGGCATGGATACCTTTGTGGCTAGAGATTTGGCTGTTGATGGATCTTGCAAAATTAGAGAATTCAAAAATGCCTTGCGAGACTGAGTGCATCGGCAACTACATTCTCCTTTACATGCTGGTATTTGATTTCGAAATCATACTCCTCCAGCACTTCAATCCATCGACGTTGCCTCATATTGAGCTCATTTTGGGTTTTATGATCCGTCACTAAGGAAAACTTGTTACCCAGCAAGTAGTGTCTCCAAAGCTTGAGAGCATGGATGACAGGTAACAGCTCCAGATCATGGGTAGCATAGTTCCTCTCATGGTTCTTCAGTTTCCTTGAAGAGTATGCTACAGAATGACCTTCTTGCATAAGCACACATCCTAAGGCAAGTGTGCTAGCATCAATTATCACTTCAAACTCCTTACTAAGATTCGAAAGTTTCAGAATAGGTGCTGATACCAAACTTTTCTTTAGTTTATCAAAGCTAGATTGTTCAATAGTTGACCATACAATTGATGTTTGCTTCTTCAGTAGATCCATTAGAGGAGCTGCAATCAGGGCATAGTTTTTGATAAAGACCCTGTACCATCCTGTCAATCCAAGAAAACTACGTATTTCTTTGATAGTTGTTGGTGTTGGCCACTCCAGAACATCTCTGACCTTGGCCGGGTCTACTGAAATTCCTTCCCCTGATACGATGAATCTCAGATATTCAATCTGACGCTTGAAAAATGCTCACTTCTTGTTTTTGGCATAAAGCTTGTGTGCCCTCATTGTCTCAAGGACGATGCGAAGCTGGGGTTCATGATCTTCTTCCTACTTGGAGTAGACTAGGGTATCGTCAAAGAAGACGAATACGAAGTCATCACGATAGGGCCTAAACATATCCTGCATTAGCCTATTGAAGGTGGTAGGAGCATTTGTCAGCCCGAATGACATGACCAGGAACTCAAAGTGCCCATACCTTGTGCCGAATGCCGTCTTTGGGATATCCTCTTCCTTGATCCTTATCTGATAATATCCAGACCTGAGATCAGTCTTGGAGAAGATCTTCGCACCTTGAAGACGGTCAAGAAGTTCATCTATTCTTGGAATGGGATATTTGTTCTTAATGGTTGATTGATTCAACCCTCTGTAGTCAATACATAGCCGAAGCGTTCCATCTTTCTTTTTCTAGAACAGAACTGGAGCTCCCCATGGTGAACAACTAGGGAGAATGTAGCCTTGGTCTAACAGTTGCTTGAGTTACTCCTTCAGCTCAATCACTTCTCGGATGGACATTCTATATGGTCTCTTTGTAATTGGTGCAGCTCTTGGCGCTAGCTTGATTTCATGATCGACTTCCCTTTGAGGAGGAAGTTCTGTCAGCTCTTCAAGAAATACGTCTGCGTACTCCTTTAACCATGAAGGTTCTTCACTAGACTCCTGATTCTGATCTAGCTTATTTAGCTTAATCAAATAGACAAGTAGCCCCTTTCTAACTCCTTTTATTATTAGAGATGCTTTGGCCAGTTGAATTTTTGGCTTCCCAGCGTCTCCTTGAGTTGTGACCAATTCCTCTTCAGAGTTTCAAAAGGAAACTTGGCCCTTTTCACAGTGAATGTGGGCATCATTAGGTTTAAGCCAATCCATTCCGAGCAAACACTCGTGGATACCTAGGTTCATAACCCTAAATCTGACCGAAGTCGACTTTCCTCCCAGTAGGAATTCCACCTTAGTAGTTTGCCTAGTACAAGTGACCTCACGACCATTTGCTAATTCTACAAGTAAGGTAGGTGCATCTATTGTGGCTATTCCTAATCTTTTTACACAAACTGGTGAAATAAAGGAATGTGTATTGCCAGAATCAATCAAGGTTCTGAAGCCTTTACCTTGATAATCCGATGGAGTCTGAATCACCAAAAATTGGCAATTCGGACCTTTCTTGTAAAGAGTGGCATGGACTCTTGCCCTCTCAAAGTTTTCTTCCATGGTCGGGTCTTCTTCATCACCGAACTCCTTGTCGGCAACACTGATGGTCCTCCCTCTGGCCCGGCGGGTGGTGGCTTCTTGGCCACGGACGGTTCCTTGGAATGATCCTTGATGTTGTCCTCCGCCAAGCTTGGGACATTGCCTTTTAAAATGGCCAATCTCATTGCAATCGAAGCCACAGAATGCGGCCGTTACCTTGGATAGGAACAAAATTATTGAAAGTGTTGGTCCTAGCTTTCTTCCTTTGTGCCTGATTTTATCCCTGCGTTCTCTTGGCCTGGGACCTATATACTCCTTTGTTCTGATCCTTGTATGACCAAGTCTTGTTATTTCTTGGCCTGGTCTGCACTTCCTGTATTATGGATATAGCTCGAATGAGTGCATCCTGAAGATTTGTCCAGCGCATTGATTCAAGGCGGGTGTTTATAGGCAGGTTTAATCCGGCACAAAACTTTGACACCTGTTGTGTCATGTCCATTTGTGGCGCATACTTCAAAAGAGAAACGAACTTTGAATAGTAAGCATCAAGAGATAGTCCAGGCTGCTTCAGTTCATAGAACTCGTTCATCTTCTGCGTGCGGTAGGTACGTGGTAGATATCTTCCTTGCACAGCTCTCTTAAGCTTCTCCCAAGTAACTGACCCTTCTGAGATCTCTTGGTCTCTGCACCATTGCTTCCACCAAAGTCTTGCTTCGTCGAAAAGCTTCAATTTGGTGAGTATCACTTGGTTAGTGGGTGTAGTACCGGCCGCTTCGAAGTAATCCTCCATGGATTCGATCCAGATCTTGGCATCAGTTTGGACAGTCCTTACCTTGCCATCAAATTCTGGTGGCTTGATCTGGGTATTAAAATTCTTTGCGTTAAAAACTTGCTAAATGTTTGTCACACTACTTTACATGCCCAGTTCAGCTTTTAGCCAAGTGACCTAATCACTTAACTTCTTTATCAATATTCACAGTCAAGACAATCATTGATAAAAAGTCTATTTCATTCATATGGGCATAGCCCTTTCGAGTACAATTATTTTTGGGAAGATGGAACAAGCTGATACATTAATTTGGGGAGAATAAGATTGTGTTACATTCAGCCATGGGAACTGAGTAATAGTATGGGTTGGGGTCATGGATTTTCACGAATCGATAGGTCATAGGAAGATTAGGGTATCCTTTCCTTTGGTACCCATTCTTTCCATAGCATCCCAACACCTTGACTCTGTCGGTAGGGATTATTCGAGTCACTTCCTCGTACACATACATGTTCTGCTTGACCTTTCGACCGCCGACATGTAGGGTTGTGTTTGCGTGAGCTTTCAACAAAGATGAACAGCTTCACGATCTTTAAGTCCTCCATCCACTTGATTCTCTTCAAGTTGGTCCAAAGGTACGCAAGTCAGTGGGCAGCTATGTAATAAATTCCTAAATCACCCGTCCATCTCCGTTCCACGTACAGAGGCGAAGGATTGTAGATGCGGTCTAGGATATTCATCATATCGAGCCTCCGTTGATAAGTTGAAGCACGCATCGCAGTCACAAACATAACCTGGAACACCAAGAAACTGTTCCATGCTTCGCGACTCCACAAGTCAGCATTGATAAGTAAGTAAGGAAATGTTCTTAATAGCAACATTTGCTTTACTTATCCTCATTAAGCTTTCTTGTAATTATTAGATCCTCGTTGGTTTACTCTGATACCAACTGTAACGTGTCCACTTGTTCACTCATAGGACACGTCTTAGCAGCCCATTGGGAAGAGAGTCGAGAAAGCACGCCCGGCACTCCCACGGAATGACACAGGGTTTGCGATTTAGGTCTTCTCGAGTCTGCCACGAAGCGGAAGCATTCTGGCCATTCCCACTTAGAATCGACCTGAACCAAGGTTTCCCTAATGGTCAAGCTCCTAGAGAGTAACTAGCGTCGAACCCCACACAAAAACTACTTTACGCAGAAATATCAGGGTCGAAGCGGATTCATGCTGCACTTGGTTCAAGAAGAATGGAAAATGAGAGGGATGCAAAGCTCGACCTCTTTATCGGTAAGGCATAGTCCCATTCCATTCCCCTAAAACAACATAAATCGGGACTCTAGTACTCTAGATTCTAGGTCATCGTTCCTTGCTCTCAAATTCCTTCGAGAAAAGTTCCTGGCCAACCGGGACCACCCATCCATAGGACGGACCCATGGTCACATCCACCGCACTTTCCTCAGGGTTGCTTTAGTTGTCTAATTACCTACCACATTTAGTTTGACAGGCAAAAACAGCTTCCTTAATTAGCCAATTAATCACTGGTTCCTTCACGTAACTTAGGCACTGACATAGAAAAACAATGTCAAACAAGTTCCTTTTCAACAATTGATCTTATTTATCCGTCTTTGGAATACATCATATAATCCAGCCCGAAGGCAATCCATAATCTGCCCGAAGGCAATCCATAATCTGCCTGAAGGGAATCCATAATCCGCCCGAAGGCAATCCAGTAATCCTCAAGGATTACTAATCCAAGTTTCCGCCCGTAGACTAGTATGCGGGCCTCGAGATCCAATCTCGAGTCATGTTGGCCTCTTGTGCAGGACCCGGATGCAAGGGATTTACGGCTAGAGCCCCTTGGGACCCAAGCGTCCTCCTACTCCACGTAGCACCCACGGAGAGATCTCTCACGGCGGGTTCAGTCCACATACTCGGCACAGCTAACAACCCCCTTGGATAGGGTCAGGCAGACACTCGGGGGTAACTGACGATGCCTCTCCCTCTAGGCCTTCAACCTGAAGCATTAATTATTTTTCCATCTTTAGTTCATTGAGCAAAGAAGTACAAACAGTGCTCCTAACTATACAAACACAATCAATCCAGTGGTCATTTATTTGGCCAACTGCTAAGGTGTGAATCCTTCTCTCCGAATGCATCCAGCATTCGATCCGGGGTCAATTGCAACTTGGCAAGATCCCCTAAGGGCTTCATAAGCTATGTTGCTAGTTTTTCCTCCTTCCTTGGGCTAGGGTTTATACCCTATTAACCCAAATTAACAAACACCTTAGGTTCCTTTTACTAAGACAGTAAATCGTGGGCAACCCGGTTGCCCTAACTTGATTGGTTGATTGCTTGCTAGGCAATTCATAGTTACCCTAACTTGGCAACTCAGCCTCACGGAAGGGTGATGTAGCAGGATGGCTACTCATCCTCTTGCAAATTAAACTTGTACTTGGAACCTTCCAACCTTGTTCTAAGGAGTGGCAAATCTATCTTGTGATTTAAACACAAAGCCATACGACGTTGCAACTTGTTTCATAGGAGTCACATCTGACTTGCGGGATCATTTCTCCCATCAAACAGCGTTTACTGGTCAAGAAATATGTTTGGTCAAGATGTAGGGTTTTGGGATATCCTCTTGACTCAACCCAACCCTAATCTTACTAGGCCGACAACGTTTGGCCCTAGGGTTTCTAAACTCAATGGAAAGTCTAGTATTAGGCCAATTTACCCTAGGGTAAAAACCCTAGATCGTTATTGTATAGGCATCCAATTAACCCTAACATTGCATGAATGTGGGTAGGACCTTTAGGATTGAAAATATTAAGTCGGTTTTCTGAGTGCAATACTAGGCAGAATTTTAACGCGGCTTAACTCTACCTAGCGCATTGAGGTGATCATCGCTTGAGTTACACCTTTGCAAGAAAATTACCTAATCAATCTAATGGTCTTGCGACAAGAGGTGATCTCTTCTTATGGATGCCAATACTCTTTCCTAAAAAGATGTAAATAATTTCAAAATGCAACATTCCATGCAAATATGCGGTTCATGGACTTTTCCTTCTATGCAATTATGAGATTTACAATGACCATTTCCTTTCTTTGCCTAATCTATAAAGATTGACAATTTAGGACTAACTCGTATAGAAACCTACGTTGAATTGCATCAAGAACTATACCTATAAACCATTTGTCCGATGCATTGAAATCATGATTTAATATGAAATGCATCTTTTTCTAAAACAACTTCGATAAAGAAGTTCATGAATGTCACGAGACCATTAATGATTTTAATTCATCCTTCGACACTTAACCAATCCTAGGATGTAATTTTCACCGCATGCAATTCGCAAGATACATAAATCCCTTTCATGCAATGCAACTACTTGGACAACATCTAATGGATGTTAACGATTATCTCATGTGAATCACAACTAGGAAGTTATTGCCTAAATGCATTATGTGCTGTTCTCATTCGCGAGGCAATCAAGGATGAATCTAGGCAAATCCACCTTTTACTTAAGCAATATGCTTTCAGGATTGTGACTTGGACGTGCAAGCAATGTGCAACATGCAACTAAATCTTGTAAGACGAATAAATAACTGCATTCATAACTTCCCCATGAAAATTAAACGTGCCTAATGCATTGCTTTTATGCGGAATTAAACTTCTAAGAACCTGGGCATTGGGATTCGAGGTATTTTCCACACGTGTACTTGAGGTAGAAACTCCCACGTGAGTGCCTCTCACCATTTTCTTGGGAGCCATTGACGACTCAAATCCCGGTTCAGCAACTCCTCTCGGATCTTTTACACGTTACGAATCCTCTCTAACTGAGCTCTTCTCCTCTCTACGCAATGCACAGGAAAACAGGCTTTATGGAAGCTTAGGATTAGAAGCTTCTAAGCTTCTGCCTTTCTGTCAGAAACGTGGAGAGAGAAAGTGGATGATGGAGGAGATGATGATAATAATGATGATAAAGATGGAGTGGTTGATGAAGGCGGCAGCGTGGCGTAGCAGCGCCCTGTGGTTGCATCGTGGCAGCTGATGGCGGCAGCACGGTGGCTTCACGGTCCTCAGCAGCACGACGCTCCCTCTCTCCTCCCTCCTCCAAGCTTAAGGGGAGGTTATATAGGATAAGGGGGGGGGGAGATAGCCTCCCACGTGGATGGCTCTCATGCCTCCCCTTCCTCATGCTTCTCCACACCACACTCCTCTTACACTCATGCTTCCCTCTCCCCGCCATGCATCGACTGAGGGGAGAGGATTATTTAAAAAAAATTGTCAAAATTTTAGCCATTATCCATTTGCCTTTCTCATAGAGGGTGTTCTCGTGGGGCCTTGCGGTCTTCAAGCCGCAGCCTCTTATGCACCATGTGGGTGGAGTTTATTAACGCATGAGGGTGGAGCATTTAGCCCAGGGTTCTTCTAGTTGCGGGGATATTATTTTAAGTTGCTCTTGCACGGGGTGTGTAGTGGTCAAAATTCATTAATATTTCGTGCGAAAATATTACAAGATGATCCACCCACGCAAAATATTCTTCCTTAATTAATCCGATTAAGAATCAATCACAATCAAGGCAATCAGTCCAATATCATCTTCCAGGAAAACATTCCTTTATTCCCCATGGCAGCTTATCATTATTGACCCCTGCCATGCATTTACCATCAAACACAAGTACTTGGAATAGTCAACCAAACCACAATCCAACAATGAGTTGATTGTAAAAGCATTTAGTGTGTTCTTCGATTAACCAATAGAACAATAGTATTCTTTTCCAAACATTGCAAGAATACACGTGATAAACATTTCCTTTGCACATTTTCTCTCCCGCTTGGGATCAAAGAGCAATACTATGCAAAAAATTTCTTAACACTTCCTTCCCTCGGCTAAGGCATAGGTTAAGGGTTCAAACATTGTACGCATCGTAAATTCTATAGGTCACTTACATGGATCGATAATCCAACCATGAATTGGATTGGTGGAAGTCATAGTTAACAAACGGATCTTAAGACATCTCAGTTTCAATCCTTATGATTATTTTCTTGTACTAACCCCTAGTCAAGCCATGAAGCAATAGGAAATTATTCCCATATATCAAACATGTTCTATGCATAATGTGTAAACACTTGATAAGATAAGTTCTAGGTAATCTCAGGTAAATTGGACTTTAACAGGCCTTGCATTGAGCTAGAATCTAGGGTTTCTTAATATTTGGGCTCTTAGGCTAAGTACTTTTGAAGTATCCAAACTTTAAAACTCGGGATTTGCTATTCACGATTCTTAATGACATAATTTTTTTGCAATTATGCTACTTGTAACCCTTGACTTATTCTTCCTTGTAATTGTCCTATCATCAAATAAGCCGTATGCAACTAAGATGGGTTAAAAGGAACAATCAAAATGCCAAATCATAACAATAGGAATAAATTCAAGCCACTCCCTTACATGAATTCATGTGCATAATGAAGCAATATATCCTATGACTCATGAATAGAGAAAATGGCAATTAATACCTAGGTATTCGGAGATGAATTATCCATACCCAACATTGTATTTGCATTAACGGTAATGCCTTGAGTGGTGGCTCCAATGTTTGATGTAGGATTGCCATTGGTGCGCATCTCCCTCCGTTTGAGAGCCATACCTTCATCCTATAAATCTCTCTCTCCCTCTCTCTCTCTCGTAAGAGAGAATAGAGTGTCGGGGTGACTCTCTTCTATTGCAAAAAAAGGGGGGGAGATAAACTCGTGGAGATGAGGCTACGAGTAATTGTGTGTGGTCACCCTCTAAGGAGGGGAAGAGGGATGGGACCCTTCAAAGACTCTCTCTCTCTCTCTCTCTCTCTCTCTCTCTCTCTCTCTCTCTCTCTCTCTCTCTCTCTCTCTCTCTCTCTCTCTCTCTCTCTCTCTCCTTCTTCTTCTTCTTCTTCTTCTTCTTCTTCTTCTTCTTCTTCTTCTTCTCTCTCAATGGCAAGGGGGAGGGGGGAGAAGTGGTATCGCTTGTCCGCTTAAGGAGAGGGGGGGAGGTTTTATAGGGGAGGAGAGGTATTATTAGGGGAGGTGATGGGGGCTCTCCCTCCCACCTGGGCGGCCAATATGGCTGCCATTTTCTGCATGGCGGTGGGAGTAGGCTCGTGGCCTCGACTTCAACGACATCGTCTGCATCGACTTCATCTTCTTCCACGTCATGATCACCTTCCATGTCATTGACACCTCATCCTTCACTCCCTCTTCTTTCCCCCTCACAACCTGTCAACAATGACAGGGGGGAGAAGTTTTTTCAAAAAAAATCAATTTTGTTTAATTAAAATAGGGGGGATCGTTCCTATTTGGGCGGAACATGACATCTTCAATGTTTTTTTTTGCAGGCTTCCCTAGTTGCCCCACAATTAGCAAAAGCTCCTAGAACACAACTCCCTACTAGTAGGCTAGCAAGACAGGGTCACTCAGGACTACTCTCAAAATAGATCTTTAAATGCTTGTGCTGATGCCTTTATAGGAGGTAGACAATAATTTAGACCTCCCCCAAATATACTAAGATAAACCCTAGGACTTCATGCCTTGATTTGCTGGTTCCCAAAAGAAGAAAATTCCCCACAACCACATATACATTCAGATTAAGAGGTAAAATTTCAGAAAGGAAGAATAACACCTGGACTTGGCCACAAGAAGCTTCTGCATAGCAAGAGACTCTCTCTAGATACTCCTTTAAATATGTTTTAGTACAACACAAATACAAAAAACTATTAACCACACCTACACCAAACAAACACATGGCCCTCTTGGCCTAATGAAATGATCCAATTCACTACAAAATAAATGGCCCTTGTGGCCTAATGAAATCAAACATTAAATCCAACCAAAATGCCCCTTTTGGCCTAATGAAAATATAGCTATAAAAAACATCATTCAACATCCTATTGTTGAAAACAAACCCTTGATCCCCACATAAATCATATTGAAATATAGCACCAGACCAAGGGATGGTCCACTCAAGCTCTACACTAAATGCATCAGTTCATTAGCTAGTCCCTTGCATAAATGGCAAGGGGTATCCTACGAATACATCGATGAACGATCCTATGCATCCATGAAAGAATAGGAAGATGGTCAAATGCTACCTGGCTCATCATCCATACTAACCATTTGCCACCATAACAAGACATGTCATGCAAGTAGTCCTCATAGTAGTCCTAGGCTGATAAGACCATGAAATTCTAATAACCCCTTAGGACCACAATTGAGAAATATGTCCTTAACAAATGCATAATTTGCCAACAAATCCATAAAGTGACTCTATTAACAAGGAACCAACTGACACATCATGGTCTCAAAAATTAGTTACACAATGATACATTTGTATAATAAGATCCCTTACACTATAAGTCCCATTCAATTTGTCACATGCTTGCCTACTAATAATTCCATGGCAGCATGTTTTAGTGGTCCATTAGGGAACTATAATCCTAGATGGCTTTGACTGGCACTCATCGCAAGAATGCATGGGGTCTATCATCTAGGTTTCCCAAAGCCCACCCCATAGCAAAAGGTACCGGCTATCCCCCACGAGGATCAACCTGCAAGCTCAGGGTCCTAATTTGGCACCCGAGGTCTCAATACTTCAACTAGCTCGATTGGAGGTATTCCACAAGGGCTTATTGTTTGATTGGAACCTTGGTTCATGGAGTGCAACACTTTGTTCTAGTAACTGGTTAGGATTCAGGGAACCTTAACAGAGTTTTGGCATAGCCACTACAACTTTCTCCTAAGATACATTTTTATCAAGGTTTTAAGATCTAACCCTAGGTAAGTCAACGCTCGTCTCTACCTAATTTTTCCTAATTAACATTTCATTCGATCTCTTGAGAGAAGCTCCCAGCTTACTGAGACCACCCATCTGTAGGATAGATCTGTTCTCAGGGATCTCGCCCACCCGCTTTCCACAAATGATTTTCTTTAGTTTTCTAATTACCTATCACATTTAGTTATGACATATGAAAGTAGCTTCATTAATTAACCCATTATCATAGATTCCTTCACATAATTATTAGGGCACAACACAAAGACAGAGAAAACAATCTTTTGGCAAAGCATATTTTGTAAAGTTATTTACAATGATTTTCCCCTTCTGCCCACGTAGAATATAAACCTCCGTTCACTGGAAAATCCCTTCTATATGTGCAAAAGAAAAGAAACCCTCTAAGATTTCCATCCCTTCACTAGTACGGGAGACTCCATGATCCCATCTTGATTTGTGTGAGGGTTAGGCAATTCCTAGGAGCGATCGAGAGATTTATGGCCAAAGCCCCCTGGCACTTCTGCCTCCTCCTGCCTAATAGATTTCTCACCAAGTGACCTCTCACCATCGGGGCCAATCTAAAGCTCCTTGTGGCAGTACAAAAAAATCCCCCTTAGAGCAGGGTTCTGTATCTAGCCATGGGGGAGGCATAACGCGGTCTTTCCTCTTATTATCTTGATTATATATTTACAATTAGATCTAACTGATGCAAGCACAATCAATCTTTCTTGTGCAACCATCAATGTGCGCACAAATAAAAAAGACACAACAACAAGTGTTTTTAGCATAGGAAGTAGTTCTACCCAAATCTAGGGTTTCTCTTTTAAGGTCCCACCTTATTCTTAGGGTTTTGCTTCCTACTTGCAACTCTTTTTTAGGATCCGCAAGTTATTTCGTGAATCTGATTAATTATGAGAAGTCTATTTTATCCTTATGATTTTTTAAAAAAATTTACCCTAAAAGATAATATGGGCATTTATGCCTATGGCAAGCAATTTATGCGATGGCTTGCCCTAACCCGCACTTAGCAGGATTTCAAATGCTTTTTTCAGTCTGTTTAGACTTTAGAATTTGTATCGACAAATTCTTATCAATGTCAAATAAGTCCTATAGACTTACAATATTTATTTAATTTCTAATACTGATAGTTTCAAGGTTGTCGAGTATTTCATAGTTATTTTCACTTCAACATTTTGATACTTTAGGTTAGGTTTTCTCGCTGATTCATACGTGGATCGACTCATGATATTGACACTCTTGCTGATATAATCATTAATATTAACATTGTGTGTGTTTTCAGTAAGAAAATAATTTGTTTTAATTCTACTCATATTCTATGGTCTAATCGAGGATGTCTGACCATTTGCCGAACTTTCAATGTTATCTAGAAAGATCAATTTTCATTTAGCTATGTCCTAAGTGCAATGTTGATTGTTTCTCTAAAAACTTTATTCCAGGCAATGCAAAAATCATAAGTACAATTTTTCTTTCATCTTTCAAACATCAAATTATATTTTCACACACCTAATTTATGTTCATCTAGTATATATTTTCCTATGCAATTTTCCATTGATTTAATGCATTGATTATTTCATGATATTATCTAAAATATTTTTTTATAAATTATTATAAAATTCATGTCTATCTGTTTATCCTTAGCAAAATGGAGTATACATAGTCACCTTTAGAAAAAATTATAAAATATTCCCTTTCCTAACAATGTCTACCTTTTTTATGCTATTATGATCTCATGTATCATTAATGAAATAACAATAAATATCACAAAATAAACCATAATTAAGATATTTTCTTAATGACATGCATATAATCATTTTTCAAGTGAAAGAGTCTTTTCATTGAATAGCTAACTATTATATTACTTAGGTTGTTTTCCTAAGCGACAACTCATATGCATTTTCATTAGAATGCGTTTATAATCATTTTAAGCCAAATATAGCAATAACCTTATAAAACATTAATTTTTTCCAAACTGACAAGATGCTACCTCTTTCAAGTTTGTTGTAATGGGGGTTTTGCCAATTCCTACCTCGTCATTTTCTCCATCAGCCGCATTCCTTGCTTCCCTGGCTTCAAATGGGCTTTTTGAATTTCTGTAGCCTCGCGGAGCCATTGGATGTCATGCAAAATTGACATGGTAGTTCAAGGAGAGTTGATGCTTGCCCATAAAAGTTTCACTAGTTTTTTGCTTAATGGTATAGTCATGAGGGACGAAGGCATAACAACAGGGGTAGAGAAAATGGAAATGAGGTAGAAGTTTACAAGAGGGGATCAAAATGGCATTTGCCCTTGACGTTTGAGAATGCCTATTTCTCTCCCACACTCTCTTACTCTCCAATTTCCAAAATATGATGGGCTATGAATATATATATATATATATATATATCTCAACATGAAAGGGAGGGAGGTATTTTTCTCTTTCAAGCTTCAAAGTTTCAATGAAAAAGAGAAGTAGAGAAATTTTTCCAGCACAACAAGAGGTCTTCATTCTTGCCTCTTTTTGTGAAGGAGAGGGGGTGTATTTATAGGCATGAGGGGGAGCATGTAGTCAACTCATTCTTTTGGCTAGTTTGTCAAAAGATAATTGAGCTTTATTAAAAATGTATTTTGATTGCCTACCAGTGGATGGTGACATGGGATAATTATTTTATGCTTTCTCTCCCTCGAGGCATAAAAAAGTCATGAAATTTGACCTATTTTTTCAAAAAACATCTTTTTTTCTTCAAAATGACTTTATCTGGTGGTTTTTGGCAAAGTTACCTTATGACTTATCTAGTTTATAAAGTCATGCCATATCTTTGATACTTAACTTACTCAATATCATGCTCGTTTTTGTGCATTCTTCATCTACCAATTAAGACTTTTGTGATTTGTCTTGTGGTTATGAAATCAATGTGATCTTTGATGCATTAAATGGAATCGGGAACGCTAAATCAAATATAATACATGAAAAATTATGATCAAGCCATCGCAATATTATTTATGAGGTGTCCTTGCTTTTTGTTGGTTGGGAACATTGAGGCATCTTCTCATGTCAGATTGTGAAACTGATTTAATGCAAGACTTGATATTAAGAAAATTACATTGCGATCACTTATATGATAGCTCGATGAGTAATTTTTAAAATGCCTCAAGCCTGAATTTGTTTCTTGTTGATATGAAGTATTGTGGCGGGAATATTACACAATTGGTTGATCACTAACTATGAGTCACCTTTCACCAATAAACGGTGGATACCACCAGGTCGAGCTATATTCAACCCCATGATTAAATCCTTGTATTCTACCATGTTATTAATAAAAGCGCTGCCTAAATAAACTCCCATTTTCATAACAACTCTACATCGAGGATCTTTAATAATCATACTGACATTCGCATGCTTAGCAGACCCTCGTGAAACTTAGTCAAAATACAAAGTGTAGACCCATTCTTCATTGACAGGCCATGCCATATAGATCAGCCTACTTGTACTTATGATAGAGAGGATATATATAATGTGCCTGCCTGAGCTAATCCTCGGTGATACGTTCTTAGTAGGCTATCAAAAGATGTCGTAGAAAGGGTCGTCTAGGATTTTGATAAAACCCTCAGAGTTTGCTAATTGGGCTTGCTTGAGTCTACCTAGTAGTGGAAGTTCAGGCCGCTCCCACGAGGATCGACCTGAGATTTTTTGGTCAAGTCTATTGCTAGTGGCTAATTAAAATTAGCATATTCTAAAGCGATGTGAGTAAGTATTTATGCTTTCTAATGGTCCATCAAATGTGATTTTTATTCCTTCATAGAAAAGCTCTCGACTTACCAAGACCACCCAGCCATAGGTCTAGATCTGTCAGGGGTCCATCCTCCCGCTTCCCTTGAGACAGTAGTTTTAGTTACTTAATTACCTACCACTTTACGTTCAACATATAAAATCAAGTTCTTTGAATTATCTCATGATAAAAATTAGTTACACGCCTTTAATACGATACAAAAATAGAGTAAACCAATTCCTTCTTAATAGTTCCTTTCAAAAAAATGACTTTTACAATGTCTTCTGTTTGAAGTATTATTTTCTCCAAGTTTCGTTCCCCAACTAGTATTGGAACCCCCAGACAATAGTTTGGAAATCAAAGGGTAGTTGGCAATTCGTAAGAGCCTAAGGAGTTTATGACCAGAGCCCCCTGGTATCCTCACCTCCTCCTACCGATTAGAGTTCCCTATGACAAGATCTTTTGCATCACATGCCACATTGTTAAGCTCACCATGTCGGATATATGAAACATGTGACGTATGACAGGGGATAAGTGAAAAATGTCTAAGAACTTTTTGAGGGATGGTTTGCCCTTGCAAATCCTATTGATAGCTGTGAGCACCACACTTTGGACATGTCTCCATAGTCTCGTACTCTCCTCGAAACAACATGCAAGCGTTGACACATGCATGGATGCTATTGTAGTCCATGTCAAGCTTTCGTAAAACATGTTGCACATCATCACGAGACTCATGCATGGTATTTCCAAGTGATAATATATGATACTTTAGCAACTTGAAAAGAAAACATAAAACACCTTGAAAAAGCATAATTTTTTAAATAATGGTGCTAAAAAAAATCAATGAAGCGTACGTAGAAGGCACTTGAACAACTCGGTCACACTCGCATCACTCCACCTATATTTTGCTTGCACACTTAGGAGTGCAAGTAGCATATTTAGATGAGATACTTGGCACCCATCATATAATGGTATGGATGCTTCCTCTCTTAATAGATCAAATGTCTTGGCATCCATGGGTATCAATGCATGGATCATTGCCTTCATCTTAGGCTCCAAGATTGTAGGAAAGTTTGAAAGACTACATGTCTCCTCTTGTATTGATGGTATAGATTGGGTCATTGTCTGAGTGTTTGGGGTCGAAAATCTACCGCGGGGATAAGAGACAACAGGGTGAAGGGAGATTCAAGGAGAGGAGTAGACGGAAGAGAAGGGGTTGAAAAAAATAGAAGATGTAGAAGAATACTCACATAGGTGAAGCATGTCAATTTATTTCTACATTATGAGAAGATAAATCTCTTGTAGAAAAAAATGTACATAAAACAATACCTTCCTCTATGCTGATCAGACCACCAATCTAATGCTTCCATTGGCTCCAAAAAGGGGGTAAAATACTAGGACACCTAAATAGAATTTTGGTAGATCACTCCTTCATTTCCCAGTTCAGAGTGCTGTTCATTGCTTGAACACAGTGATCGTGCGTCATGCGATTTTGCCAATCCTCATTTTTCTACATGAAATCCTCCCAAAATGGTTGAAAGCTATATGCTTTCTTTTACATATCATCCTATTCTAAAAGTTTTCTACAATTCTTAGATTTTTGCAAGAGATAATATCTAAAATATCAAAATTTTGCTAAACTTGTCCAAAAATCTAATATTTTTGAACCATCCACACTACGGACACTAATATTAATGACTAAAATATCATTGGCTCTCTAGATCAATAAGAAAGCTGCACTCTAGAGTTTTTCACACTGTGTGCACATAGCGGCACGACATCCACCCCCTCCTAACCTGCACATCCTTCGACATGTGCCAAAGTCTTATGGATCTGCAATGTTAGAAGAAGTATCCTCTGCCATGTTATTGTCTTCATATTCTACCTCTTCTTCTTTAATATTCTCATGTTCATGCTCAGCAAACTCTTGAATGAATTCATACATCTCTAAAGTGTCAACATAAGTAACCTCTTTTTCTGCCCTATTTTCAGCATTCATTGTTGTAAAAATTTTAGCCACTATATCAACATCAATCAGCCCTCAAAAGAGCCCTGAAATATCTTCATTTGTAGCCATCAAATCATATGTCTTCAACTCTTTTTTAGCCTATCATACATGTTTCTTTTCAAACCTACACAAAATTGAAATATTCTTAAAACTGCCAAGACTACATGCTATCCATTCCTGCAATCCATAAACAAACACAGTTTCCCCCTTTCTTGGAGGGATAGTTATCTTCCTAGAGGCACTGCCATAGCCTTCACTTACAACAGTGCTATCTAAAAATCCTTAAACTCTCATGCATTAGGTGGCGTAGGATTATCCCATAGCCTATCCCGATTGCAGGGATGATTCATACAAACCGTGAGAAACTGTATTGTCTTTAATCCAAAAGTGAGCATATGAAGAACCTGTTGAGATATCGAGCTCCACTCGTGATATGCCAGGGTGACCGTTGTGCATTTATGTCACCGACTTGTCAGTTGTAGATGGGGTTGGTACACCGCCCATGAATAATAGCTAGATGATAGCTATCCTTATCTACTCTAGTTCGTGGCTCAGTTAGTATGCCACCTTAGTTATTTGAGTTTGGTTTGAGACCCATATATAGGGTTCTTCTATTTCTTTGTATAAGACTTCTTTTTGGCTTACACAACTAAGAAGAGAAAAACAGTTTTCAGCCTCCACCTTTGTGTGTATTCCCCCATTGTGCAAGCAAGAAAGCTACAAGTGAGACTCATTCCTTCTCTCCCACAATCTTGACATGGTATCAGAGCCTTGTTCGTGGTAAGGAGCTCAAGAAAGCAAGCCAAGATCGCGGTGTTCTGGTAAGAAGAGCAGTGTTGCTTTCATTTTCTGTTGTGGGAGCAGATCTCTGCAGCAGGTAGCACAGTCGAAAATTGCAAGAGTGCATTGTCTCAGGTTGAGACGCCCTTCGCGGTGAAGCAAGAGGGCAGTATATGCTGCAGGAAAGGGCTATAGCCCTAGGTGACCCTGTTTTTTTGATTTGAGGCCATTTCGGGGCCTGTTTTGGAGGCGGAAGTTTTCTGCATGCACTCAGGAAAAGGCCCAGTTTTATGCTGTGCGACCGCTGTTCTACAGGTCGGTGAAAAGTTACTGTAGAAATTGCATCGTATGCTTGTGTGCAGAGACATTGGGAGTTACAGAATCATCCTTGCTGCCTGTTGATGCAAAATCGTCACTAGGAAGTGACTGTGTGGTCAAATACCACTTTTGTCAGTTTTGCAGATTAGCCCTTGTGAGGCTGAAGCTGTGTTCTTTACAGTGACAGAACTTTTTGCAGTGTTCTGTAATGGCGTCTGATTCTCTCTCACAGATTGTAACTGAAAAGCTTCACAATAACAACTTCCAAGCATGGAAGTTTAGAATGACGAATTTCCTTATGGGAAAAGGATATTGGGAATTTGTTGCGGGAAATGAAGAAGAAGCAGTTCTTCCTGATGTTTCCAATCAACAGCAAATGCAGGCATTTAAAGCATGGCATGAGAGAGCCAGGAAAGTTATGTACTGGCTGTCTATCAGTATTTCAGACTCTATGATTGTGCATATTCAAGATGCAAGTACGCCAAAGGAGGCATGGGATACTTTGTCAAAAATGTATAGCACAAATACTCAAGCCAAGAAAATGCAGCTCAAGCAAGAGTTGCATAATGTGCAAAGAGAAAATATGAGCATCAATGACTACCACATGAAGGTGAAGAAGATTGCAGATGCACTTGCTTCCATTGGGTCGCCAGTGGAAGATGATGATTTAGTTTCTGTGACCTTGAATGGTCTAGAAAAGGATTATGCACAGTTCCGAACATCCATTTCCGTCCGTGAAAGATTTCCTGATTTTGAGGAGTTGATTGCTCTTCTAATTTTTGAGGAGCAGAGAAATGGTGGTGCATCTTCTTCAGGAGGAACTTCAAAAGAAGCTGTCTTCTACTCAAATGCTGGAAGAGGTAGAGGCAGAGGTAGAGGAGGCCGATTTGGAGGCCGTGGTAGAAATCAGAATATACAGCAAACTCAAGAAAACCAATCCGATGGAGGAGGACGTGGTAACTCTAGAGGCAGGGGGAGCCAAAGAGGTCGTGGTGGATGGCAAAGAGGTCAAAATGCAAACAGTAATGTTGAATGCTACTACTGTGGTAAAATGGGTCATATGGCTAAAGACTGCTATAAAAAGCAGAATGACATCATGAATGGAAAACTGCAACAAGGGAATTATGCATCTTCTAGTAGACAGGGTGATGACAGAAATGAGCATTTGTTCATGGTGCAGCACATGAATAATTCTGTGACAAGTGCAGAAGAAAGCAACGATGTATGGTATGTTGACTCAGGTGCATCAAACCACATGACAGGTCATGCAGAATGGATGGAGGATGCAAGGAAAATGGAATAACCAGGATTTGTGGAGACTGGTGATGATACTGCATATCCTATTGTGCAGATTGGAAAAATTCCTTTGTCTATGCAGGATGGGAAAAAGAAATACCTGTCCGATGTATTTCATGTCCCGAATATCACCAAGAATCTAGTTTCTGTTGGTCAAATGGTTGAACAGGGCTTGCAGGTCAGATTTAATCCTCATGGATGCTTTGTTGAGGATATGAAAAATAAAGGTCGCTTGATAGCAAAAGGAAAGAAGAAGGGCAGAATGTTTACGTTGGATGCAGACATGTCTGAATTGAGTGCAGCAATGTTTGCACATGGGACCGGTGTAGTTGCAGATATTGATATCTGGCATAAACGCATTGGTCATGTTAATGTACAACGACTTAAATCAATGCAGGCCCAAAATATTGTTGCAGGATTGCCAAAATTCAAGGTTGCAGAAATGCATAAGGTATGTGAAGCCTGTCAGTTTGGAAAACAGGCAAGGAAACCATTTCCTAGACATGTTCAAGAAAGTAAAAAGCCATTGGAATTAATCCACTCTGATGTGTGGACTACTAAAGCTGCATCTCTTGGAGGCTGTCATTATTTTGTCACTTTTATTGATGACTATAGCAGAAAAGTTTGGGTGTATTTTATGAAAAAGAAAAGTGAAGTTTTTGGGCATTTCAAAACTCTTAAAGCTATGGTTGAAAAAGAAATAGGCCTGCAAATAAAATGCCTAAGGTCAGATGGAGGGGAAGAATACCTCTCAAATGAGTTTGCAAGGTTCCTGCAGGAGCATGGCATAAAGCAGCAATATTCATGCAGTCATACCCCACAACAAAATGGAATTGCAGAAAGGAAAAACAGGCATATTGCAGAGGTATCTCGTGCCATGCTCAACGAAAAAGGCTTGTCAGATTTTTACTGGGCTGAAGCAGTTGCTACAGCAGTCTATATAATGAACAGGACTCCCACTGCAGCAATACATGGGATGACTCCAGAGGAGAGGTATACTGGTAGGAAACCAAATATTTCTCATTTGAAAATTTTTGGTTGCATTGCCTATGTACATGTGCCAGATGAGTTGAGATCCAAGTTGGATCCAAAAGCTGAGAAGTGTATCTTTATTGGTTATTCTCTGCAGCAAAAAGGGTATAGATGCTATAACCCTTCTACTCGTAAGTTTACAGTGAGCAGAGATGTTGTTTTTGATGAGATGAGTAGCTGGTATAAACCAGTAAATGTGATTGATGATGTAGATGCACAAAATGGTAATGCTGCACAGAATTCTCAACAGCAGTCACAAGATATTAGTGGACCTGGAGCGTCCTCTAGCAGTGGTTTACATTCTTCACCATGGACAGGCAGATTGAGATCAAGAGAATCTTCTGAAGGCAGTGCAAATAGTGGTATGCAGGTATCACGAAAAGGAAAAGAGAAGGTAGATCAGCCCATGTTTGATGTGAATGCAGGTCACTCTTATGTGGATGGTGAATCCAGTGGCTCAGAACAGAGCATTGATGATGAGTTGGGTATTCCTTCTATTGTTACACCTGGAGTAAGGAAGACCAGGGATGTTTTGAGAGCACCTGGGAGTGAACCTACTTTGCGCAGGTCTACGAGAGCTAGATATCCTGTGGATAGGCTAAAATATGATGGATTTACAGGCATTCACTATGCATATATGGTCAAAGTGATACAGGAACCAGAACCCACTTCTTTTGAGCAAGCCATGGGAAAAGAAAAATGGGAGAAAGCCATGGATGAAGAAATGGATGCCTTGGAAGCAAATGTTGCATGGGAATTGGTACCTTTGCCTAAAGGTAAGAATGCAATTGGCTGTAAGTGGGTTTATAAGGTGAAGCACAATGCAGATGGTTCTGTGAACAGATACAAGGCAAGATTAGTAGTCAAGGGGTATGCACAAACATATGGCATTGACTATGAAGAAACATTCAGTCCGGTTGCAAGGATGGCAACCGTAAGAGCAGTCATTGCTATGGTTGCATCAAAGGGATGGTCTTTACATCAGATGGATGTAAAGAATGCCTTCTTGCATGGTGATTTGCAAGAAGAGTCTATATGGAGCAGCCACCAGGTTATGTGCATGCTGTTCATCCTGAGTTTGTTTGTAGGTTGAAGAAAGCCTTGTATGGATTGAAACAAGCACCTAGAGCATGGTCTGACAAGATAGGACAGTATCTTGTCACTATTGGCTTTCAGATTTCCAAGGCAGATTTCTCACTTTATGTGAGAAAAACAGAGAAAGGTATTATGCTACTTGTCATTTATGTTGATGATTTGATTATGACAGGTGACAGTGATGAAGATATCCTTCATGTGAAAATGCTATTGAAGCAGAAGTTTAAGATGAAGGATTTGGGAGAGCTGCGTTATTTCTTGGGCATTGAGGTGATTAGATCACCAAGTGGGATACAGCTCTTGCAGAGGCAGTATGGATTGGACATGCTGTCCAAATATGGGATGACAGGCTGTAAGCCTATTTCAGTTCCTTTGGAGCAGAATGTGAAGTTGAGCACAGATGCAGGTGAGCTTCTGGAAGACCCTACTATGTACAGACGCATAGTAGGAAGCTTGATTTATATGACTATTACCAGGCCAGATTTGAGCTATGTTGTTGGATTGGTAAGTCAGTTTATGCAGGCTCCAAGGAAATCGCATTTGGATGCCGCTAGACGCATACTCAGGTATGTGAAGTCCACATTGCAGTATGGACTATTTTATGAGACTGGGGTTCAGATACAGTTGCATGGATACACTGATGCTGATTGGGCTGGTAGAATTTCTGATAGACGATCTACCAGTGGATATGTGTTCTCTTTTGGGAGTGCTGCAGTCACTTAGAGCAGCAAGAAACAGCCTACAGTTGCCTTATCTAGCACAGAGGCTGAGTACAGGGGCACAGCAATGGCTGCATGTGAGGTAGCTTGGTTGCATAAGCTACTTTATGATATGCATCAGCCTACAGATGGACCAGTTGTCATTTATTGTGACAACATGAGTAGTATACACTTGGCAAATAACCCAGTCTATCATGCTAGAACAAAGCACATTGAGCTGCATTATCACTATGTGTGGGAGAGGGTTTTACTAGGTCTTATTGATCTAGTTTATGTCAGCACAGAGGATCAGGTAGCTGACATATTTACGAAGGCATTGGGCGCAGAGAAGCTGCACAAGTTCAGAGACCTGCTTGGTGTGCAGGAATTGGGATTGAGCTCGAGGGGGAGTGTTGAGAAATCGAGCTCCACTCGTGATATGCCAGGGTGACCGTTGTGCATTTATGTCACCGACTTGTCAGTTGTAGATGCGGTTGGTACACCGCCTATGAATAATAGCTAGATGACAGCTGTCCTTATCTACTCTAGTCGTGGCTCAGTTAGTATGCCACCTTAGTTATTTGAGTTTGGTTTGAGACCCATATATAGGGTTCTTCTATTTCTTTGTATAAGACTTCTTTTTGGCTTACACAACTAAGAAGAGAAAAATAGTTTTCAGCCTCCACCTTTGTGTGTATTCCCCCATTGTGCAAGCAAGAAAGCTACAAGTGAGACTCCTTCCTTCTCTCCCACAATCTTGATAGAACCATCATCCAAGGCTTTTGTTTCCAACCTTGATTCCGAAATATAGGGATGCCCCAAAATTACAGGATAACTACATGAATCCTACACAAAAAAATGATATTCATCCCTAACATCTCCAATAGTTACAGGTACATTCGGACGAGCCGCATAAAGATCCCTTGATGAATTGTTTGTTGCCCGCATGCCCCATTCTGGATCTACATGTGAGTATCTTCTTCTTCATGTGCTTGTTGATGGACATTCCCATTATAGATAGCCTTCTCTCTATGCTTATTGCTGCCCATAAGATCGATTTTAGACACAAGTTTATTGTCTGCACTCCCATTTAATCCATTTTCAACATCAACCTGCTCCAAATCAACATTACATGCATCATCATATTCCCTCTGAAATTGTTTCTCTATGTCTTTGTCAACCTGTATCAATGCTTGCAAAACTTCACCTTCAAATTGTCTTTTTTGTTTCAACGTATCAATGATTGCAATATGAAATTCATGCTTTGCGATTCCAAGAACTTTGCCAAGTGTGAATTCCACTCTACTACCAAGTATGCAATCTTCCAAGACCCTTTTAAGGTTTGTGGTGGACTCAAGATTTGATTGTAACCTATGATTGGGCCGCTTGCTCCTTTTCTTCCCTTCTTGTTTCTTCTCTTGAGATGCATCCTCCATAACATGTACATGTATGGCTTTTTCAACCTTTTTTGCTGCTCCATCTTACTTCGTGTTATGTTTTAGATGGGTTTGAAGAGGAAGGACCAACAGTGTCCTTATCTCTTCTTCTCTTTTCTTCCACAGGAGCTTCTTGATTATGAACCTCAGCTAAATAAGCATAGGCTGAAAATGAATCCATTGGTGCAATCCATCCTGTTCTCCCTTATATACTCTAACTTGCATCAACCAATTCAGAATTTGTTGTTTTGTCCTTTTACATGCAATCTAATACTTTCATCCAAACACAAGATTTTTCTTTAGCTATGTCTCCTTTATGAGCTTCATTAATCCTTTCAATTCTCAACCCACATGTGGCTGCATCTATGGCAATAAATGTTGTCCTTGCATCCATATCTTCCAACCTCTTGTACATGCCACCATTTTCAAAATTTGGCTCTATTGGAAGACCAGTTTCTATTGCATGTATTTTACCATTTTTCCAAAAGACTAACCTTTTCGCTTCTGCTTCATGATAGGCTATACAATCTCACTTTTCATGTTGTAAATTGTCACACCAAATGCATCTCCTATTGTATCCTTCTCTATATGGCCTTTAGACTATTGCTCGAACCTTCTCTTCTACCTTAGCATCCAACTTTTTGACCTTTGCATAGATTTTTGTCAAATTCAACCTCAAATCATGCATGCCTTTGATTAATTCATCCAAAACATCACCTTTAAGAGCCGGACCAATAAGTATAGCCAGTTGTTCTGTCATAGCTACAGGTGCCTTGGCTACAATTTCAACCCCCTTCTGAGCATTGGTAGGTGTGGTGCTTGTACCCTTTCTTAATTTCATATGCTCTCTTTTTACCAACATATGCACTGCATCAATTACATTAACCCAATCTGATTTTAGCCCTATTTCAGAAGAGACATCTTCTAAATGATCAGTCAGCTTCTCCTGCAATACGGGATCTATGTCCTTCAGAAACAAATCAAATTTTTGACTCTCCAATGATTGCTGCTCATTGACATCCAATTGCGCATACCGACTTTCAAATTCATGGAGCAAAGTTGTAGCAATCAACCCTTTATTGGGCTTTTCAATCCAATCCGTAAATGTCTTTTTAGTTACCAATCCTGCATCTTCCAAGAAAAACTCTTCTCTCAAAGCTTTCTTAAAAGTTGCCCAATCAACATCTCTTCTATGTAACTCATCAATCTGATCATGCAATGCATGCATAGCCAAATGGGAGAAATACAGACTCCATGCATATTGCAGTACCCCATGAAACAACATCTTTTCTTCATACAACCAAATGAAGGCTGGAACATTTTGACCTTTAAATTGCTTCAATTCTTGTCCCACTATCTACAATGCATTCACAGCTAAGGAATCAATTCTTTCTGCTTCCTATCGAGTTTGCATTTATTGTTTAACAACAACTGCTGTTATTGTTGTTGTTGCAACAAAGCAATCATATGTTGTAAAGCATCACCACTACTTGAACCTACAAAATCCCCCATCTTTACACACCTATTGCGGACTTTCATGTTGGGTTCACCACTGTCAGAGCATTTGGGGTCGAAAGTCTACCACAAGGGTAAGAGATAGCAGGGTGAAGGGAGATTCAAGGAGAGGAGTAGACGGAAGAGAAGGGGTTGAAAGAATAGAAGATGTAGAAGAATACTCATAGAGGTGAAGCCTGCCAATTTATTTCTGTGTTATGAGAAGATAAATCTCTTGTAGACAAAAACATACATAAAATAATACATTCCTCTATGCTGCCCAGACGGCTAATCTGATGCTTCCATTGGCTCCGAAAGGGGAGTAAAATACCAGGACACTTGCCCAAAATTTTGCTAGATCACGTCTTTTTCATCTCCCAGTTCTGGAGTGTTGTTCACTGCCTAAAAACAACGATTGCAGACACGCGATTTTGCCAATCCTCCTTTTTTTAATACATAAAATCCTCCCAAAATGGCTGAAAGCTACATGCTTTCTTTTACATGTCATCCTATTCTAGAAGTTAACTACAATTTTTGGATTTTTACAAGATATAATATCTAAAATATAAAAAATTAGCTAAACTTGTCCAAAAATCTAATATTTTTGAACCATCCACAATACAGACACTAACATTAATGACTAAAATGGCATTGGCTCTCTTGATCAATAAGAAAGCCACACTCTAGATTTTTTCACACTGTGTACGCGTAGTGGCACAACATCGTGCCTTCCAAGTGGTGGATGGCTCAGGCACTCCATCCATCGCACGCCCATGAACTCTTCTAACTAGGCGCAATAGGTGCATTCCTCCTTGGGATGAGATGTCACCTCCTTGTATAAAATTTACAGCCACGTCTAATGTTTTTGTATATGATATTCAATTAGTTTGCGAATATAAGACATGATTGATACACATTTTTCTTACTGTTTTCTTAAAGTCTAAGATCACCTAATCAATGATCTCCAATTGAAACTCATTGAAGCATCGTACATGATCTATAGACAAGCGATGCTTTCGTCTGATTGCCATCTTGCATTGAGAGCAAGGACATGGGACACGTCAATTAAGATACGCTGCCTCGCGACCTTGAATATCACGATCATCATCATTTTCCATTTTGTCTATGTTACGACAAACCATTTGTTTTTGTTCTCATTCTCTTTTTCTTTCTTAGTTTTTTTGAGAAGTAATTTCTTCTCTTGTAACTCAACAAAATTAACGTCAACTAAACTCTTGGTTTTCTCCCCCTTTCTTTGTTTCTCTCCCTTGCACATTTCTTTGCACTCTTCGTTTTATGTTCTCTCCCCCTTCTCTTTCTTTCTTTCTCTCTCTTTCTTTGTTGCCCCTCTCTTTTTTTCTCTCCACCTCCTCGTGTTTTCTCATTCATTCTCCTCTCTCCCTCCCTCCCTCTCTCTCTTTCCCCATTTCTTTGTTATCTTTCACGTTTATTCTCTCTCTCTCTCTCTCTCTCTCTCTCTCTCTCTCTCTCTCTCTCTCTCTCTCGCTCTCTCTCATTCTCTTTTCCTTTTCCTTTCTTCTTCTTCCTCTCTCATTTTCTCTCTTTCTCCCTTAATACACATTATTCTTAAGAAAAACAAACTAAAAAAATGAAGAAAGAATAAGAACAAGCCAAGAGGAGGATGGATTGTTCATCTCCTCTTCACGACAAACCTTCTAGTTGTTTCTCTCCACTCGCTTGTGTTTTCTCACTCATTCTCCTCTCTCCCTCCCTCCCTATCTCTCCCTCTCTCTCTTTCTCATTTCTTTGTTATCTTTCATGTTTATTCTCTCTCTCTCTCTCTCTCTCTCTCTCTCTCTCTCTCTCTCTCTCTCTCTCTCTTCCTTTTCATTTCTTCTTCTCCCTCTCTCATTTCCTCTTTTTCTCCCTCAATGCACCTCATTCTCAAGAAAAAGAAACAAAAAGAAGAAGAAAGAACAAGAACAACTAAGAGGAGGATGGGTTGTTCGTCTCCTCTTTGCGACAAACCCTCTCTTTGTTTCTCTCCACTCCCTCATGTTTTCTCACTCATTCTCCTCTCTCCCTCCCTCTCTCTCTCTCTCTTTCTCTCTTTCTTTGTTATCTTTCATGTTTACTCTCTCTCTCTCTCTCTCTCTCTCTCTCTCTCTCTCTCTCTCTCTCTCTCTCTCTCTCTCTCTCTCTCTCTCTCTTCTTCTCCCTCTCTTATTTCCTCTCTTTCTCCCTCAATGCACCTCATTCTCAACAAAAACAATCAAAAGAAAAGAATAAATAACAAGAACAAACCAAGAGGCCTGAGGATGGATTATTCATCTCCTGTTTGCGACAACCCCTCTTTTTCCTTCATGCACTTCCTCCTCTTCTTCATGAACGGCGGCGATGGCGGCGATAGTGAGAAGCTCTCCTTCTCTCTCTTTCTGTCTTCCTCTCATTCTCCCTCCCAAAGGCACAATCTCCTTTGCTCTCTCTCAAACTCATTGTGGCAAAATGACACGCACAGGTTTTTCCCGCTTTTTTTCTTTGAGTACCATTGCTATTTGCGTCGCCAATATGTGTTGCAATTGCCCGTCGCTATGCCCCTACATCTTTGTAGTGGCTCTACACAAAAAATACTAAGTATTCCCACTAGAGAAAATTTGAAGTATCTAAAGTAGTAGAGAAAGCTCAATGCATAGATCTCATAGCATCTGAGTGCCCAAAATACTTCATGTATATATCCGTGAATATCAACCTTCAATAAGTTTTCAAACCCAAAAGTAGAAATCATTGAAGAAAATAGCCATTGTCCCAAAATGCAACCAATCAAGCTCAAATCCAAGATGTAGAGCTATCCAAGAATAAACAACAATGACAAATATCAACATAACCATGTAGCATACCAGAATAACACATATGCATTCCATACATAGACATTCACTATGAATCCTTACTATCTAGAATTTGCAATAGAAATGAACCCTTCAAATGTTGAACTATTTGAGCTCTAATTGATTTAACAATATCACCCAAGCATCAAACCAACATTTGGGAGTTACAAACTTGCCCCATAAGCATTGTATAAATCATAGGTGTTCGAATATATGATGCCCATAGTTTATTATAGTAGACTTGCCCTATTTTCATAGTCAATGGGGCTGAACATATGCACTTGAAATGGTGCTCAAGACCAAGACTTAAATATTGGGAGGAATGCCCAAGAGTTAGAGAAACACCCAAAAGCCAAATGAGAGCAAGAGAAGCTATTTTATGTCAAAGACAATCCACCTAGATAGTAGAGGTAGCTAGCATGAATAGCCATGGGGCCTATGATGGCTACTTCTCAACTTAGTAGTAGGCACTTAACAAGGCTTAGATAGGGTTTGGGAAGCTCCTCAACTAGCTTGTAATAAGTGTTGAAGATAGAGAAGCCGTGCTCGAGTATCCTGATTGACATTTGGGACAATGGGACTTATTTGTGCCATAGGCTTAGTGCATTAATGTGGAGCTTTTGCACAACAATGGGACTTTGGATGGACTCTTATTCGTTTAAGAGCTTTCCTTATATTGTTGAACAAGGCTATGTCTCATATAGCTGACTATTACTCTAGCTTTTAGTCATGTATGCTTCCATCTCTTAATCCCATGGTAGCAAGGAGACAAAAAGAACTCAAAGTTTTTAATAGATTTCTCATAGATTCACCCTTCTTGATGTAGTCCATTGTCATGGAAGAGGAGATTGATGGCCTCATAATTCAAATGTGCTCTTCTTGCACTCCAACCTTTGACTCACAACCATTGCACCCATCTCCACATTGTAAGAGGAAGAATAAAGGACTAGAAGCTTCAATATCTCAGTCCCTCACTCTCTTTCTCACTCTCAAATGAGCTATGGAGGTACAAGCACACCACTTGGTATGCAAGAAGATAAAGAGGAAAATGAAGTAAGAAAAGCTCATTCTATTGGTCCTTCACTTCCTCACTCTTACACTCTCTCTTTCTCTCACAAGAAACGGTTGTGGTGGGTGGATAGAAGATATTTGATCACTTCATTGAGGAAATAGGTTTCTTGGTCACATAATTTCTATGGAATCGACTCGATATGACTTGCTCCTATAAGAACTTTGTTGAGGTCCAAGCATAATTCTTTCTAGTGTTCCTTGCATTGGGACCATTTCCTTAGATAATCCATCGACAATTATGATGTATTTATTAGAGTGCAATGATGCAAAAATGGAAACACCAAAGAATGAAATGTGTGTGTGTGTGTGTGTGTGTGTGTGTGTGTGTGTGTGTGTGTGTGTGTGTGTGTGTGTGTGTGTGTGTGTGTGTGTGTGTGTGTGTGTGTGTGTGTGTGTGTGTGTGTGTGTGTGTGTGTGTGTGTGTGTGTGTGTGTGTGTGTGTGTGTGTGTGTGTGTGTGTGTGTGTGTGTGTGTGTGTGTGACTCAAATGTCAAAAAGTGAATGCTGAATACTAAAAGTATGAAGGTAGAATATGCATGAGTGTGATAGTAAGTCTCTCAAAAAATCTCACTCATGATGTGTCTCATAGATATAGAGACTACTGAAACTATAGGCCATATATATGGAATACTCAAAATCATGTCAGTCCAAAAAATGGACGGACTTGTTGCATACAATAGATGAAAAAAAAGAATAGCTACACTAGAAAATAACTAGTCATTACACATAGAAAAGTAGCAAACTACCCACACAATATTTAGAAGTTAATCAAAATTGAACACTCCCTCTTAGAACTTGGATGGATCATGAGGCTAAGGGATCTAGAATGTAATGAAGCATAGTGAAAAGGTCCACCAAATTGTCTTTAGTCTTACAAAATTTCTAGTGATCATGCCATTCAATATCTTCTCCTTGGAATCCTTCCAAGCAACATGTTTTAAACGAGGCTTAAAAATAGTGCAAAATCTATCAAAGCAACATAATCTAAGGAACGTTTGAGTCATATTCTTATTCCTTTATTAATGTTTAGCCTTGGTTGGGTTGGGCCATTTTAAAACTTTACATATCTACTACCATGATTATAACTTGATTTTTAATGACATTTTTTGCAGATATATTTGCTCTTACAAATATGGCTCTTACAAAGTCAATAATGACTATACATACATTAAGCTATAAAGCTTTGTATACATTAAAAATATGGGAACATGGTAGGAGCTATTTTGAAATACGTTGGTGAGAAATAGTACTCAATCAATAAGTGATTTTCCTAAGGTCCCTATGAAGGTTTCCCCTAAGTAGGGAAGCAATGAAAATGGCAACTTGGCTTTGCTTTTGGAAGCTATTGATGATTACGATGATTTCAAGTAGAGGATGATTTTTCGGCCATAACACATAGCTTAAAATTGCATGACCAATGCATGTATATATAAGCCTGGACACAAACATATCTCAATCGAGACATATACATACATACATACATACATACATACATACATAAAAATATATGTGTGTGTATATATACATATACACATGTGCATGTGCGCACATGCACGCACGCACACACATACGGACATGCACGCACACACACGCACACGCACACGCGCACGCGCACGCGCACGCGCACGCGCACGCGCACGCACACACACACACACACACACACACACACACACACACACACACACACACACACACACACACACACACACACACACACACACACACACACACACACACAGGGATCTGAGGCATTACAAACTCTCTAAATTGGGGCTATATATATATATATATATATATATATATATATATATATATATATATATAGAGAGAGAGAGAGAGAGAGGGTGTCAGGGCTTTGTAGCTATACCATGTCTTTACTAGCAAAAACACCTATATAGGAAGTTGTAATGACTTTGAGCTGCCTTGGTTGGTTTCCACTCTACGTGTGATTCCCTATACCTAGTGGTGAACCCTCATATATGCGACATCACAAGCATGTAGTCCTAAGATATGCCTATGTTGTACTGTTTCTTTCATTGAATAATACAAGAGTATACCTTGCTCTCACATTATCGTGTTACCTTTATGTGCCATGTTGAATGAGTGTAAGTGCATCACACTTGGTATTAGAGAAACTCTTGCTTGGAGTGAAGAAGTGCTCCGTGGAGGCAGTGCCACAAAACCATGTCGAGATGTGTAACATGCCCGCTCCTCAATTCGCGGGACACGTCTTAGCAGTCCATTGAGAGATATATCTAGAAGACGCCGCCTAGCACTCGCAAGGAATGACTCGGGGTTTGCCAACTAGGGTCTCTCGAGTCTGCCCTGCAACGGAACTTATCTGGCCGTTCCCACTAGAATCGACCTGAAGTCCGACATTTCCTAACATTTCCTTTGAGGAAAGCTCTTGGCTAACCGAGACTACCCTTCTGTAGGGTAGACCCATTGGTCACATCCACCACGCTTCCCTCGGGGTTTGTTTTAGTTATCTAATTACCTACCACATTATGTTTGACACATAAAAGCAACTTCCTTAATTAACACATTAATCACAGGTTCCTTTATGTAATTTAGGGCGTTGACATGAAAGTAAGATAAAACAAGATCAAACACTTCCTTAACTTATCTTCAGATTAATGTTTGTCTCCCGCCCATACAAGAGAATTAAGTGTTCCTTTTTGCCTCCGTAGAAAAACCCTTCCATCTTTCGGCAACAAACCCCAAAGGTTTATTCTACCAAGATTCCGCCTTGCAACTAGTATCAAGGCCTCGAGATCCCATCTTGAGTCATGTAGAACACTTGTGTAGGGCCCGGAGGCATTGGGATTTACAGCCAGAGCCCCACTGGCACCCAAGCGTCCTCCTACGCCAAGTAATTTCCACGGAGAGACCTCTCGCGGTGGGTTCGGTCCACATTCCCGACGTGGATTCATAACCCCCTTGGTTAGGGTTTGGCGGTTCGCGGGGGGTAGTGAGCACCATCCTTCCTTAATTATCCCTTTAGGAAATCAACCACAGCTGAAGCAACCATCTTAATAACAATTACTAAGGAAAACATCCCTTTTGTTTCCATGGCAATCAGTCATCTTAGACCCAGCCATGCAATCATCAATCACAAACAACTTGGTTTAGCATCCAAAACTACAACCATTCCTTATCCTTAAGGGAATCAACCAAAGCTGAAACAACCAGGCTAACTTCATTTACTTAGTAAAAAAAATCCTTTTCCATATCAGCAATAACTTGCTCAATCCATCCTTTTCCCACAACTTACTCCCTCATATAAACTTATAACATGGCTTCCAAAATAAACCAGGCATCCCAAAGGTAGAAACCAAGCAATTGAGGTAACAACCATTGTACTACTCTCCCCCTTGGGAACTTTTCTCCCTTGGTAGATATTCGGGTTAGATTTCTCTAGGCTTCTTGTTACGAATTGCAACAGATCCCATCAACGTTTATTCCTTTTTGCAAGAAGAGACATCACTCTACTTTTGAGAATCAACGAGGACATCAGGTCCCAATACCTTTATCTACAAGATTATTGGTGTTTAACTTAACACAATTTAAGATTAAACTTAATGCGATGCGAGGTAATGAAACCTTCCCTTCATTTTAGTTTTATCCAAATGTTATGATTCCAGCATATCTCCTTTGAATGCAGGATATCCACAATACTTTGGTGATTACTTCCATTCATGAAATAAGCTTTGTGAGTTCTTCTAACTTAGCTTAACTCACACACTCAATGCTTTATATTCATGAACATTCTCTAGGAATTCTCGTCTATCATGAACACTTTCTAGGAAAATCCTACCTAACATGCGTAATTTCTAAGATTGTGAAAGGGACATCATTATGATTAAGAATTCTAATGTCTTAAGCAATGAAACTTATTTTCTTAGGTACGATCATATCCTCTTACTGTATTCCCCATCATGCAAATTCACTATTTTCCTCCCATGTTCTAATGCATTTTAACTATATTTACGAACTTATAATTTACCGTATAACTCCGGTCTTAGAAAAACCTGATTTTGATCCGCAGATGTTTGAGACATTAACAATTCCACTTGATTTGGTCTGCTTCTTTTCCCCTTTCGCAGCTCCCACACGCGTACTTTGATCGCATCGGGACGAGCTCTTGTTTCCCTTCCTCAAGGTGCAAACCTTGCAAGGAACTCCATAGCCCTTAGAAGGTTCTAGAACCTTCCCTTTCTCTCTCGTTCTCTCTCTGCCTGGGGAGCATGCAATGGTGGCACTGACTGCATCCTTGAGAGCTTCTCTTCTCCTTCTCTCTCTCTTCTTCTTCCTCTTCTTCTCTCTCTTCTCTTCTCCTTCCCTCTCTCCCTTCTTCTCTTCTTCTCTCTCTTCTCTCTCCTCCTCCTCCTCCTCCTCCTCCTCCTCCTCCTTCTTCTTCTTCTTCTTCTTCTTCTTTTCTTCTCCTTCTCTCTCTTCTCTCCCTCTTCTCTCTCTTCTTCTTCTTCTCTTCTTCCTCTCCTTCTCTTTCTCCTCTCCTTCTTCTTGTCTTCTTCTTCTCCTACTCTCTCTCCTTCTCCTTCTCTTCTTCTCTCTCTCTCCTCTTCCTCTCCTTCCCTCTCTTCTCTCCTTCTTTCTCTCCCTTCCTCATCCTCTTCTTCTTCTACTCCTCCTTCTCTCTTCTCTCTCTTCTCTCTCTCCTTCTCTTCTTCTCCCTCTCCTTCTCTTCTTCTCTCCCTCTCCTCTTCCTCTTCTCTCTCTCTCCTTCTCTTCTTCTCTCCCTCTCCTCTTCCTTCTTCTCTTCTCCTTCTTTTCTTCTCCTTCTCTCTCTTCTCTCCCTCTTCTTCTCCTTCTTATCCTCTCTCTCCCTCTTCTCCTCCTTCTTCTCCTCTCTCTCACCCTCTTCCCTCTACCTTTCCCTTCTTCTCGTTGAGCACACCGAGGGGGGGGGGGTTTCTAAGGCGCCTGCTGAAGACCAGATGGGGAGGAGAAATTTTTGACGCCAAGGGGGGGAGAATGCTACCCGCGAATGCTGGAGGAGGGGCACATTCAGTAACGAAGGGGGGGCCGCTTCCTGTCATTGAGGGAGGAGAGGGAGGTTTATAAGGTGGAGGGGGAGGTGGTAAGGCGGTGCCTCCCGCCACCTGGGGGGCTGCATGCCCCCCTTTCTTCATTACTCCTACTCTCTCTCTCTGTCCCCGCCATGCACACGGAAGAGGGTGAGTTTTTTTAAAAAATTTCAAAAAAAATTTGAAAAATCTAGAAGAGGGGAGTTCCTATGGGGGGAGGCACGGGGGTCACCGAGGGGGGGGAGACATTACAAGATTACCCACGTCGTGACACCTCATGTCATAACACCTCACATTGTGTCACCCCTTGTTGCATTGACCCCCATCACATGGATCCACATCGCGTCCACACCCATTGCGTCAATCCCCATCGAGATGAACCTTGACATGATGACCCCCAACATAGTGATCTTGACACATGCCAACATATGAAGACGTGATATGGCCTCCTCATAGCACAACCACCATTCGAGTGTGAAGCACAACTTCCTCATTTCAACAATACCAAAAGTCGAGGATCGGCTTCTCACGACAACAGGGATGATGACATAGAAAATGCACCCATCCCATTGGTTGAAGAGAGGAAGAAGAGCCGAGGTCAAGGATGGAGAGAAGCCCAAGAGGAGAAAGTTGCTGGCCTAGAGAGGCAGTTGGAGGGCATGTTAGGCTTGTTGGTTTGGAGGAAAATGCAAATGAAGGAGGAAGAAGAGGAAAATACAAGAGAACTAGAAGTGGAGCAGGGTTAGAGAGAGTGGATGATACAACAACATGAAGAGGAGAAAAGACAAAAACTACAAGAAGAGATGGATAGATTGGCAAATAGGTTAGCTAGAGAGGAGACATCTAGGAGAGCTCATGATACAAGCAAAGACAAGGAGAAGGTAGTTGAAGGTAGAAGCAAGAAGGACAAGAAGAAAGACAAAAGGAAAAACCATAAGGAAGATGAGGAGAGTGAAAGTTTAGAAGATGACTATGGCAAGTTCAAAATTGCCCAACCCACCAAGTACAAAGAAGAGAGGGATATGTTGGTTCTAAAGAATTGGATCACAGAGGTAGACAGATACTTGAAGTGCACTAGGATCACTGAAGAAAGGAAGGGAGAAGTTGCAGCCATCTACTTAGAGGAGGATGTTGCTAGATGGTACCTACTTGAATAGGATCAAGGACACACTATCTTTTCATGGGAAGAACTCCAGGAGGAACTCAAAGACTACTTCATCCCAAAGATGGATAAATTCAAAGTTAGAGATGAGTGGAGAAATCTCAAGCAAACACAAGGAAAGATGAAAGAGTATGTTAGCAAGTATATGTAGTTGATGCTGCAATTACCCAACATGGATATTGACACTAATTTACATGGTTTTCTATTTGGCATTCAAGAATGGGCTAGAAAAGACATGGAAAGGTAGGATCCAACCAGTTTAGTTGAGGCCATGTGGATGGCTGAAAGACTAGTTAGCCTAGAAGGGAGGAGGATAGCCCAAGGGAGCCAAACTAGATTCAACACAAACCCCACCACCAATTCTTGGACCCCGAGACCCAATACACCTAGAGGACCCTTCCTAGAGATTTAGGGTCAAGTCTCAAGAATAACCCCAGCTATATCACAATCAGCCTTGGTGCCAAGATGAGAAATTGGGTGATGGGGAAAAAACCACTACTTATAGACCAACTCCAAGTGCATCATATCGGGATGTGGGATCAAACACATCATGGTGGAGACCCCAAGCCGCAACCGTAGGATTTAGATGTTTTAAGTGTAGGGGACCGCATTATTAGAATAGATGCCCCATGGATGATACAGGCTCAATAAGTGGGTCTAGGATAGCAGTCACACTAGTGCTTATGGAGGAGAAGAGGAGCTACAACCCCTGCACATCCAAGAAATCCCTAGTGGAATTGAAGAGAGCCAAGACCACCCAAGGGTGGGGATAGATAGTGCTCACCCCCAATGCATGGCAACTCGTGTAGCAACTGTCCAACACTTATACCTTAAAGGTAGAGTGAGTGAAGGAGATCAAGCGATCATAGTAGACACAATAGTTCTATAAGTATGTCATTGCAATTTTCGGAAAAGGAGTTAATGAAATGATGCTAGATATGTAAGGAGAGGGTGTTAGAGTACCTTGTGAAAGAATGCAACTCCTAGGTAGGACATCAATCAAAGTGCAGATGAAGGAGAACAAGCCTAGAGTCTCATGCCAAATGGTAAAACTAGTACCTAACAAATCACGAGCACCCACCCAAGCATTTCCTCAACAAGTTACCCATATTAGGCCTCAGAACATGACCTCTAGTGCCAAACAAGCGGAGAAATCACTAAAGCAGGGGGATATGGTGTATTCATGATTTGGCCCATTGAGCAAGAGGCCACCAAGAAGCCAAACCACAAGTTGAAAACAGAGAAGTGGAACTAATACTTGAGGAATATGAGGATGTCATGCCAATTGAGCTCCCCAAAGGCCTATCACTGTAACATGCCCGCCTATCGGCTATCCAAGCACGTTTTAGCGGTCCATCAAGAAATGAATCTAAGCGTCACCGCCTGGCACTCCCATGGAATGTTTTGGGGTTTGTCACCTAGGTTTTCCTAAGGTTGCCTTGCAATAGAATGTTCGTGGCCAAACCCACTAGGATCGACTTGAAACTGGAGTCCCTAGGGGTCAAGGTCTCCTGACAGTATTCTAGCATCGGATTATGGACATCTTACTTTACGTAGAGCTACCCAATCCAAAGCAGACCCATGCCGCACTTGGTTCAATGAGAATGGGAAACGAGAGGGATGCGTCGCTCAACCTCTCTGCCCATAGGGCATAGTCCCATTTCGGTCCCCTAAAACGGCATGAATCAGATTCTAACTTAACCATATCTAAAGGTCAACAACAGTAAAACCTTGTGAGAAGCCTCCCAGTTTTATGGGACCACCTTGCCATAGGAAAAACCCGTTGGGGTTCTACCCACCCGCTTCCCTTGACAGCTTTAGTTTTCTAATTAGGTCCTATCACATTTATGTGTGACATTCAAAATCAGCTTCCTTAATTAGGTCTTTTAGGGAACATGGTTTGTTCACATAATTTTAAAACAAAATAATCAATCCTTTTGACAAACAAGTTCTTTAACTTATTTTCTAGTTAATATTTGTCTCTTGCCCATACATGAGAATTATGTATCCCTTCTGTCCAACAGAAGTACTTGGTCCAAATCACATGGCACCATAATTCTATCCACCAGTATTTAGAATAGGACCTTCCAACACCTTAGACGTTGGGCTCATGATAGTCTATAGCTCCACTTTGGACTCGGAAAGGGGTATCCAAAGCTCCACTGACCCCAAGAGACCTAGGAGTGAGACACACTTTCCGTGGTTGGCCTTTTCACCACTCGACCTTCAGCCTGTGAATTGAGTAATGCCCTCTTGGGTTGAAACGCGGCATGACCTTGGAGATGATCCACCCATGCAAAAATATCCTTCCTTAATTATTCCAATTAAGAATCAAGCATAATCAAGGCAATCATCCTAATATCATCTTCCAAGAAGAACATTCCTTTATTCCCATGGCACTTGTCATTACAGACCCCTTCCATGCATTTACCATCGAACACAAGCACTTGGAATCATCATCCAACTCACATCCACAATCAGTTTAACGCAAAAGCATTTAGAACATTATCTAATCAATCCACAAAACAATGGTATCCTTTTCCAAACATTGCCAGAATAGTTGTGATAACCTTCCATCGTGTGTTTGCTCTCCCCCTTAGGATCTTAGTGATTCCATGCAGAAATTACTTAACACTTCCTCCATTCAACTAGGACATTTGCTCAAGACATGAGTTCTAATAATCCCTTACTTCAATTGATAACCGAACCTTCTTCCTAACAAGCTCAAAAGCATTGGTATTTCCTTTGACTTAGGGTTTCCTAATCCTTGAGCTTTTTCCTTGCCCTAGAGTTGTTGTTGCATCTAGCCCAACCCCGAACAGGATTGATAGGCATAGTCATGATCGGCGAATCTCGAGGCATCGTAGTCTTAATCCCAATGATTGTTGTTTGTACTAGCTACACATGACTTCAAGATCCCAATGAACTAATAGTTTGAGATATTAGCAAGACTTTAATGCAAGAACAATTTTTGTGACCTTTCCAATGCATGTGGTAAGATAAATAATCATCTTAAATAACATCTCCCATTCACAACTAATTTCCTTCCAACTCTGTGAACATCCTTTATGGTCTACTACATGGAAGCCACTCACAAATAGGAGTTGCATGATGAGAGCTTACCCCTCAAGTTCGTATTCTTGTAATTACATAAGTAAATGAATGCATCAAGTGGATGGGTATGATATTTTAGAAATAGAATTATGGAAGATTGTTAAGGTTATTACAATCATCAACATCATCATATATTGTCAAAGACCTCTCATAGTATCTATCATGAGAATGTAGCACATTCATAGCCTACTTCAAAACTTGTCATTCATTTTTGCATTTCATGCTATGAATATGCTCCCACGCAAGAACTAAATGTCCAAAAGTAACCTCTTTAAACAAGTCCAAAGTTTCAAAGGAGAATAAGTATTGTATATACTCAAACAACTAGGGATATTCCTAACTAAGGTTGTCGATCGAATTACTTCTTATAAACTTAATTATAGAAATTGAGAATGTACAGTTATTGTGAAGGTATTAGAGGTACTAATAGTACCATTAGCAGCTTGTGTAGCCCTTGTAGTTCTTGCGATTCTCGGTCTAGTTGGCTTAGTGTACCATGGAGGATGCTCAAGACCTTGATGGACTTGGCTGGTTCTTGCTTGAAATCCCAAATGGCCTCTAAGGTGTGAACATGCTCTCTCTCTCTCTCTCTCTCTCTCTCTCTCTCTCTCTCTCTCTCTCTCTCTCTCTCTCCTTCTTTACCTCCTCTTCATCTCCTCTCTCTCTCTCTCTCTCTCTCTCTCTCTCTCTCTCTCTCTCTCCTTCTTTACCTCCTCTTCTTCTCCTCTCTCTCTCTCCCTCTTTTTTCCTTCTTCTTTGCCCCCTCTGATTCTCCTCTCTCTCTCTCTCTCTCCCTCTCCCTCTTCTTCTTCTTCTTCTTCTTCTTCTTCTTCTTCTTCTTCTTCTTCTTCTTCTTCTTTGCCCCCTCTTCTTCTCCTCTCTCTCTCTCTCTCTCCCTCTCCCCCTCCCCCTCCTCCTCCTCCTCCTCCTCCTCCTCCTCCTCCTTCTTCTTCTTCTTCTTCTTCTTCTTCTTCTTCTTCTTCTTCTTCTTCTTCTTCTTCTTCTTCTTCTTCTTCTTCTTCTCTACACAAGGGGGGGAAGAAGGAGTTAACGTCCACCATTGCTTAAAGGGGGGGTTATATATGGGAGAGGAGGGTAATGTTGGGGGAAAAACGGGTAGTGGGGGGGGGGGGGATGAAGAAAACAGGGAGAGGAGGTGGGATTTCCACCACCTATCCTGCATGGCAGCGGAAGTGGGCCCATGGCCTCGACTTCATCGATGTCATCATCGTCCTCTTCTCCTTCGTGCTTGTCGCCACCCTTTGCCACGTCGTCGGGTTTCTGTCGCTCCCCCACCATGTCATCTAGATTTTGCGGCTCCCCCTCCATGTTGTCAGGTCATTTTTTAAAAAAAAATGATTATTTTTATCAAAGTTAAGGGGGGGGTCTATGAGGGAGCGGTGAGACATTACAACCACCCAAAGAGAGGAAGACCACAAGATCGACAAGCCAATTCTAAGGGCAGTCCCACCAGCTAGACCCCCTACCATATGAATCACACTGAACTCATGTATTTGAAGAAATTATTACATGAATTGGAAGAGCAAGGATTCATTTGACCTAGCAAGTCCCCATTCGGCGCTCCAATGTTACTTGTCAAGAAGAAGGATGGGGGACTTTGACTATGTGTAGACTATAGAGCTCTTAACAAGATCACCATCAATAACAAGTATCCCATGCCCTTAGTTGAAGACTTATTAGATAGACTACACGGAGCCAATACTTCAGTCTTAGGTCTGGATATCGCCAAATCTGTATAGAAAAAGAAGACATTTCCAAAATAGCCTTTTGGACCCAATATGGAAGCTTTGAGTGGTTCATCCTAGGGTTTGGATTGAGTAATGGGCCGAGTACCTTTTGCAACCTAATGGATGGAGTCTTCCAGCTTGAAATAGATGTCTTTATCATTATCTATATAGACAATCTTCTAGTGTATAGTAAAACTCTAGAGGACCACAAAAAACACTCACACCTTGTTTTCGACAGCTGAGAGAACACAAACTATATGCCAAACCTGAAAAATGTGAGTTTGTAGTGAAGGAGTTAGAATTCCTAGGCTTCATCATAGGCAAGGCAAGTATCAAAGTAAACCCCAAGAAAGTAGAACCAATGAAGAATTGTACTTTGTTAAAGACCATGAGGGAAGTTTGGGAATTCCTAGGGTTCATGATGTTTTGTAGAAGATTCATCAAGGACTAGTGGTCATTATCACTCAATGCAAACCTTTGTTTGGATGGGTGAGTGATAAGTAGGCTACAAGTGTATGCCAAGAGGAAGAAAAGAGGCCAAATGAGGGGGTTCCTACTATGAAGGTGTTGCTAGGGGAGTGTCCATAGCCTTTAGAAGAAGCAATGTGAATGAAGAAAGGGGAGTTTCCATAGCCTTTTGGAGGTAGGGGTTGGGTTTCAATACAAATAAAAACAAGGAGAAGGAGGGGTTTAAGCTTGAGGTAGGGGGAGAGAGGAGGGTAAGGCAAAATTGTGCTGAATCAAGATTCCAATTTTGAATTAAAATAAGTCAATGTCTCTCTCTTTGAAAGAGCTAACCCTTCTCTTAAGTGGCAACCTTTATGGGGGGTTCATTATCCATGTAAAGAGGAGAGGGAGGGCTCTTTAGGCTCAAGTCCACCATGTCAAGAGAGAGAATAAATGTGTATCTACACATATATACACACATACATACACATTGGGGGGCCTGATTATGATTTAACACAACCCTTATTGCATAATGTCATTTTAATCCATGGTCAAAAAATCACCCTCTACTAGATCATTGTAATAATCAATATCTTTTTGAAGCAAATCCAAGTGCCTATCTTCATTGCTTCCTTGCTTAGGGGAAAGCATAGTAGGGACCTTGGGAAAATCACTCTCCTTGATTGGGTACCATTTCTCACCAATGTTTTTCAAAATAGTTCATGGCATGTTCTCATGCTTATAATGTATACATAGCTTTGTAGCTTAGTGCACACATAGTCATTATTAAGGGCCATATGTGTTATTTCTTGCAGACATGTCTACAAAACTTGTGCATAAAAATCAAGCCATACTTATGGCGGAAAATTTTTAAAGTTTTGAAATGCCCCAACCTAACAAGGGAATAAGAATGACTCACATCTTTCTTAGATTATGGTGCTTTGATAAGTGTTGCTCTAATTTTAATCCTTGTTTGAAATATGTTGCTCGATGTGTGGAAAGGACTCTCTCCTTGATGTAATGATACTCAATCTATGTGCTTGGTCTATGCATGAAACATTGGTTTTGAGCAATAGCCATGCAACTCTAATTATCACATGGGATATTTGTAGCATAGTTCTAAGAAAACCCTCATGCTACTAGGCTCTTATTTTATAATTATTCACCGATCTATATGGGATGCACATAAAACAGCAATCTTTTCATCATCTTGCTCCACATTTAGACACACTCTAACCATTCTACTCTCCCATCGATCAAATGTTGCATTGTAGTATAGATTTATAGGGTATTTTGCCATCATTTTATGTGTAAAAAGCGGGAAAAACACACTAGAATAAGAAGGTGGGGTTGAACTGAGGCAAATCTTCATGCTTCAGTCCCCACAAACATTCACAAACATCGTTCTTAATTTTCATTAATTTTCCGCACCCAAAATGCATTTTTCCCCTATTTTTAGTGATTTTCCTCTATTTTCCTTGTATTTTTCCTTATTTTCTGCATTATTTAATTACTGAAAATTCAAAATAGGTTATGGTCTGTAGCCCTTAGTTCCTTCTTGTAGCAAAAATGAAAATTTAGTTGATGTTCCTATTTATTCCTCCATTTTTATGCCCAAAAACATCATTTTCCCTTGATTTTCCATATTTTACGTGTTTTAGTGTATTATTTTGAGACACAAGATGCATATTTTTCTGATTTTCTGATTATGATCAACAAATACTCATGGAAAACAACAACATAAACAATTTTTAGCCCACATGAACAACATTTTATCAATCAAAAGCCATGAAATCTCAAATTTCCTTTGAAAAACTTGATTTACCGCTTATTTGCGTGTTTCGGGTTTCATGTCCATGGCTGCAAATCTGAAAATCAGCAGCACTTCATGTTCATGACGATCACAAATCACCATTTCCAGCCCGTGGAGCAATCCGATCCATGCCGGACAAGCCTCCATCATTCTTTCTTCTTCCTTCTTCTTCCCACATGAACTTGCCTTTTGAAGAGAGAGAGGGAGGAGAGAGAAAGACTAGATTTCTATCTTAGCATTCATGCCATCAATTGAGGAGCGAAGGGTGGCGATAAGTTCAGCATACAGGAGGGAAGCAAGGGCCAATGTCGATTGGATAGGTTGTGTGCAGGCTGAAGATGGCATCATCAAGATCCAAGCGAAAAAATCGGCGCCTTCTGTTGACGTTTCTTCATCCTCTCTCTCTCCACGATTTGCATGCCACATTTCATGTGGCATAAGTTGTCCAATGCCCAAAGGTCACCACTCATTTGGCCAAACTTTTGTCCACCTCTTCGCATCTTGACCGGTTTCTTGGCCATTTCCCCGTCCGGACTCGGAATTGAGCTCTAAAAAATCCTGGGCATCCAGCTTAGCATCTCGCATTGGCCAGTAGCTCGTGTCAACCCGCACGACTGTCTGAAAAATTATGAAAAATCAACAAGTATCGCTCGAACACCTTTAAAGCACTTTGGCGCTTAAAATCGTCCTAGATTGAGCCACCGCCTTTGACGTTGCATATTTTTCCCTTGATATTCATAATTTTTAGCTATTTTTAAGCACTTTTCGGCACCTAAATTCCGCTCTCATACACTTTGTAATCTATGTTTTTCTATTCGTAACCAAATATAATCATCAACTTTAAAATCCATAGCATGTCTTTTCTTATTGGCTTGTTTTGTATATGATTGCTGGGCTTTGGCAATCATATCTTTAACTTCATCAAAAATAGTAGCATACATGTTAGCAATATCATCAGCAGTTTCAATTTTGTTTGATAATGATGCAACAGGTGTAGACAATCTATATCCATAAATAACTTCAAATGGTGTTTTCTTTGTAGTTGTGTGTGGTGTATTGTTATATGCAAACTGAAGTAAATGTAGATGTGTATCCCATGTGTGTGGTTTTGAAATAGTGTAAGCACGCAAAAGATCTAAAATAGTACTGTTAGTAGCTTCTGTTTGACCGTTTGTTTCAGGATGAAATGCAGATGAAAAAACAATGTTTGTTCCTAAGTTAGCAAACAAAGTAATCCAAAAATTATTACAGAATCTAGAATCATGATCATAAATAATAACTTTTGGTAAACCATGATTAGTAAACACAGTTTTCAAAAACAATTGAGCAGCTTGAGATGCAGTTAAAGTTTTCTTGCATGGAATAAAATATGCTTGTTTGCTAAATCTGTCTACAACAGTCCAAATCATATCATGGTTAGCTTTAGTGTTAGGTAAACCAGTGATAAAATCCATTGAAATCTGTTCCCATGGTCGTGATGGAATAGATCGTGGCATTAGTAAACCATATTGTTTACCATGGTATCTTTTAACTCGTTGACAAACTAAACATTCAGTTATATTACAAAGTTAGATACATCAATGTCCATATGTGGACAATAAAAATCTTCAGTCAATGTACGCAAAGTAGATATAATACCTCTATGACCTTGATATGGAGAACAATGAATCTCATTCAAAACAAATGATATAAATGGAACTGTTACACATAATCTTTTTTCATAAAACATGAATCCATTATTGTAAGATAGTGAATCAATAGAAATCCAATTATTTGCAACTAATTTATTCCAATCAGCTTGAAAAGTAAGATCCTGATGATAAGTATCTTTCATAGGGATAAGGGAATCAAATGATATCACAGAAATATTATGAACTGTCGGTCTTCTACTCGAAGCGTCAGCTACAACATTCTCTTTTCCTGGTTGATATTGTATAAGGGGATGAAAACTTTGAATGAAAGCTACCCATTTAATATGTCGGTCAGAGATTTGGAGTTGACTAAGGAGATGTCTAATGCTTTGTTGGTCAGTTTTGATCATAAATTCAGAACCCATTAAGTAATGTTTCCATTGACATAAGGCTTGTACTACAGCTAGTAATTCTTTATCATAGGTAGAATATTTAAGTTCATATGGTTTGAGTTTACAACTAGAGTAGGCTATGGGATGATTATCTTGCATAAGGACGGCTCCTATTCCAGATCCACTAGCATCAGTAACTACTAAAAAGAATGGTCTATTGAAATCAGGTAGTTGTAATACAGGAGCATGGGTTAATGCATGTTTCAATAAATCAAAAGATTTTTGTTGATTATCAGACTAGTTATAAATAATACCTTTCTTTAAAATTTTAGTCAAAGGTAATGCAAGTAATGAAAAATTTCGCACAAACTTTCTGTAAAAACTAGCAAGACCTAGAAAATAACGTAACTCATGCACGTTTTTGGGTATGGGCCAATTTAAAATTGCTTCTATCTTTTTAGGGTCAACCTTAATACCTTTTGATGAAACAATATGTCCTAAATATTCAATTTCTATTTGAAAGAATTCACTCTTTTCTGGATTAGCATACAATTGATTGTCTTTTAACAACTTGAAAACTAAAGACAGATGTTCATAATGCTCATTCTCATTTTTACTGAATACTAATATATCATCAAAGAATACTATGACACAATGCTGATATTTCAGAAATATGCGATTCATCATACGACTAAATGTAGTTGGTGCATTAGTTAGACCAAAAGGCATCACTAGAAATTCATAGTGTCCAAATTGTGTTCTAAATGCAGTTTTGAATATATCAGATTTATCCAATCTTACTTGATGATAATCAGATTTAAGATCTATCTTACTGAATATGGCAGATCCTTGTAGCTTATCCATAAGATCATCTACCCTAGGAATCGGATATCTATTTTTAATAATAATTTTATTTAGGGAACGATAATCAATGCACATGCGATAAGTATTATTCTTCTTCTTTACTAATAAGACAGGTGCACCAAATGGAGAACTACTAGGTCTAATTAATTCTCTGTTAAGCAATTTCTCTATTTGATTTTGAATTTCTTTTTGTTCAATTTGGTTATGCCTATATGGTGCTTTACAGGGTGGTTGTGTTCCAGGAATTAAATCTATTTTGTGATCTTCAGGTCGTGAAGGTGGTAGTCCAGGTGGTAAATCATCAGCAAAACAATCTTAAAATTGAGCAAGAAATTGTGTATGCCTAGGATCCATTTGTATTTCTTTAGCTTGAAGTTCATTCACCCATATTAAATAAGATTTACTACTTTTACGTAATGCACATTTAGCCTGAGTATGAGTAAGCAGTGGAAAATTATTAGAAGCGTGCATACCATGCAATGTAATTTGTTTTCCTTGAAAATAAATTTTAATTAAATGCGTAGAATAGTCTATATCAGGATTATACTGATGACGCCAAGGCATTCCTAAGATAATGTCACTAAACTGCAAAGGTACAACTAGGAAATTTCTTCGTTCAGTATATTCACCACTTTTAATTTCTAAATTATGCACCTCTTGTGTTCCATTATATCTCGTGCCTAGGAATGCAGCTTTAATGTGATAATGTGTAGAAATAATTTGTAACTTCAATTCTTTCACTAACTTTGCAGAAATAAAGTCATGTATGCTACCATCATCATGTAAAATAATCTTTTCTTTACCATGCACAAAACATTTCATTGTCATCAAAGAATGTGGAGTTGGCATACCTGGCAAAGTATCCGAAGTAGTACCAATGTCGTCATCATCTTCTATAAAGTCAGGCATTTCTTCACGTTCTTCTTCTTCGATTGCTCCAAGATAATTGATATGGACAGGTGGCTTTTTGGTTTGGCAATTGGCTACTAGATGTCCTGGTTGATGGCATTTGTAACAAACTATGGGTTTGGCTTTAGATACATTGTTGGTAATGGCAGGAAGTTTAGGAATATTAGGATTTGGCTGTGAGGATGGCTTAGGGTTTGGGTTGATATTTGATGGCAAAGCAGGTGGTCGTGTCCAAGACTTATGGAATGAAGATGGAAGAAAACGACTTTGATTGAATCTTCGAAAATTTGAATTGAATTGTTTGGAACCATAGTTACCATTAGTTTGAAATTGTTGTGGTCGCTTGTCTCTTTTGCGAATCTTGTCTTCAGTGTCATGATCCAAGGAAATTGTATCTTCAAGGGTTGTTGGCTTGAACATATTGACTTCTGCATAGTAATGTCCAAGTAGACCAGACATAAACTTGAGTTTGTGAGTCGCTTCAGGTACATCTTCAACCATGAGTCTACCAGAGAGCAATACCGTGATTCTGTACTTCTGCATGTGAACTGCCTTTATGGGAGTGGTTGGATAATAGTGACCTCTGTGTAAGGAGACTTAGTGGACTTGGGTGATTAAGCTTCTTTAAAGCTTAATTGACTTAAGCTTTAGGAAAAAAACTGATTTGGCAACGATTTTGATTTTAGGAGGAGGGGCCATTTTTTGCGCTGCAGATTCAAGCGTTAAGATGCCGCGATACCAGTTCATCAAATTTGGGGCTTTAAGCTTTCTTATTAAGCTTATTACTAAACTTACTAGCTTTAAGATAAAGCTTTTGAGCTATCGAAGCTTACTGTGTAGAGACGACTTGATGTAGGAGTTATCCATGTGGTCCTTCGCCTCCTCAAGCTAGTCCTTCGCGATCAGAGAGTGCAGAAGGGGGTTCTTAACCGCCAGGAAGACAGGGGTATCGATCGTTTGCAATGAAACTGACTGTAGAGCTTGATCGTTCCAGGAGCTCCACCTTCGCGCAAGATGGTAAGTGATTGGAAGCTCTCGATCTCAGCTTCGCTCTGATACCACTGGTGCACAGAGCGGATGCCATAAGCGCGCGTAGTGAGCGTCAGAAGATCCCCAAGAACAAAAAAACTCTACTTTTTGCACACAAATCAATGTAGAAAGCTTGCACGACATGAACAAGAGACCAATTGAGTGCAATCTCCCTCCATGCCTTGTGTGAGCGCTCCACAAAGCATGTATTTTATATATTAATCATCTTCAAACTCAAATAATAGACCAAATTACAAAATAGCATGCTTTGTCTTTTGAGTTTGCTTTTGTGCCAAATAGAATTAAAGCTAATGGATGCCCAAGAAGTCAGGTATACCCAAATACAATGTCCAATACAAATATCTGAATCGTGCGCCCATGCGCATACAAAAATAATAATAAATATCAAGCACCTTGATAAATAAGTGCGACAAAATATAGGCGCCATGTCTAAGGTATGCGCCCATCAAAATATTGACGATAACTTAAATACACGCTATCCTCCAATGCTTTCCACTGCCACCGCTGCTATCTCTACACATCAACTGAAGCATTCACAATCGTTAGTAAAATAATACAATTAAACCGACAAAAGTGAATACCTAGCAGTCTTCAGCTACATAAATAAATTGGTTAGAAATCAATCCTAACCTTAATTTATCACGAGTGCACACTCTAAACTCATAAACGTTTATTAATTAAATATGTATTTTGCGGAATCACCTACTATGGAATCACCCATGTACACATAAAATTAACAAAATGCCCGAAAAGAATAGGTGTCCCCATCGACTTCTCGCACAAAGAATCCACTTTGTGTATGAGCCTCGGTAATAAAATCTTACGGAATCCACCGTAAAACCTCACGGAATCCACTGTGGCACGGAATCCACCATGAATTATGCCTCCTGGCATCATATGGTGCACATATCAGATACCGTAAGCGCGCGTAGTGAGCGTCACAAGGTCCCCAAGAACAAAAGAACTCTACTTTTTGTACACAAATCAATGTAGAAAGCTTGCACGACATGAACAAGAGACCAATTGGGTGCAATCTCCCCCCATGCCTTGTGTGAATGCTCCACAAAGCATGTATTTTATATATTAATCATCTTCAAGCTCAAATAATAGCCCAAATTACAAAATAGCACACTTTAGCTTTTGAGTTTGCTTTTGTGCCAAATAGAATTAAAGCTAATGGGCGCCCAAGATGTCAGGCGTACCCAAATACAATGTCCAATACAAATATCTAAATCGTGCGCCCATGCGCATACAAAAATAATAATAAATATCAAGCGCCTTGATAAATAAGTGCGACAAAATATAGGCGCCATGCCTAAGGTATGCATCCATCAAAATATTGACGATAACTTGAATACACGCTATCCTCCAATACTTTCCACTGCCACCGCTGCTATCTCTACACATCAACTGAAGCATTCACAATCATTAGTAAAATAATACAATTAAACCGACAAAGTGAATACCTAGCAGTCTTCAGCTACATAAATAAATTGGTTAGAAATCAATCCTAACCTTAATTTATCACGAGTGCGCACTCTAAACTCATAAATATTTATTAATTAAATATGTATTTTACGGAATCACCCGCTATGGAATTACCCATGTACACATAAAATTAACAAAACGCCTAAAAAGGATAGGCGTCCCCATCGACTTCTCGCACAAAGAATCCACTTTGTGTATGAGCCCCGGTAATAAAATCTTATGGAATCCACCGTAAAATCTCACAGAATCCACCGTGGAATGGAATCCACTGTGAAATATGCCTCCTGGCATCATATGATGCACAGATCGGATGCCGTAAGCGCGTGTAGTGAGCGTCAGAAGGTCCCCAAGAACAAAAGAACTCTACTTTTTGCACACAATTCAATGTAGAAAGCTTGCACAACATGAACAAGAGACCAATTGGGTGCAATCTCCCCCCATGCCTTGTGTAAGCGCTCCACAAAGCATGTATTTTATATATTAATCATCTTCAAGCTCAAATAATAGCCCAAATTACAAAATAGCACGCTTTAGGTTTTGAGTTTGCTTTTGTGCCAAATAGAATTAAAACTAATGGGCACCCAAGAAGTCAGGCATACCCAAATACAATGTCCAATACAAATATCTGAATCGTGCGCCCATGCGCATACAAAAATAATAATAAATATCAAGCGCCTTGATAAATAAGCGCGACAAAATATAGGTGCCATGCCTAAGGTATGTGCCCATCAAAATATTGACAATAACTTGAATACACGCTATCCTCCAATGCTTTCCACTGCCACCACTGCTATCTCTACACATCAACTGAAGCATTCACAATCGTTAGTAAAATAATACAATTAAACCGACAAAAGTGAATACCTAGCAGTCTTCAGCTACATAAATAAATTGGTTAGAAATCAATCCTAACCTTAATTTATCACGAATGAGCACTCTAAACTCATAAATGTTTATTAATTAAATATGTATTTTGCAGAATCACCCGCTATGGAATCGCCCATGTACACATAAAATTAACAAAATGCCCGAAAGGATAGGTGTCCCCATCGACTTCTCGCACAAAGAATCCACTTTGTGTATGAGCCCCGGTAATAAAATCTTACGAAATCCACCGTAAAACCTCACGGAATCCACCGTGACACAGAATCCACCGTGAAATATGCCTCCTGGTATCAGAGATGGACAGGAGATTCAGGAATATACTACATAGTAGCCCATCGACTCACGTACCTTCAGACCAATTTGAAGAGAATCAAGTGGATGGAGGATTTAAATATCGTGAAGCTTGTTAGATATGATCAATGCCCCACCCTCATTAGGTACCACCAATGATCCATAGTGCTCAAAGTTGTAAGGCCCCCACTATGAGGAGAAGCCAAATGTGAGCCTGGACATTGGTTGAGTCCTGACTTGTATATCAGATGAGGTCTATGTGACCGGATGGAAAAAAGGTGACCGTTGTGGGTCTAATCTTTGGGTTAGACAGAGTGGTTAAGCTGGTAGCAACTCGAGATGGTAAAGGGAATATTCCTTGGCCGACTAGTGGAAGCTCATATGGTAGGTCCGTCAAGCCGACCTAACAGCCTTCGCGGGCTATAAAAGCTAAACCCCTTCACAGCCATCTATCATTCATCTTTTCCAGTCAGAGTTGTTGTTCCAGCTAGCCTTAAGCTCTTTACCTATCTTCTGTCTAAATCACCATCTAAGCTTCACACAGTGGAAGTGCACAGGTGGACAGAGCCATCTTTGTATCAGTTGTTTGGAGCTAAAGAATTTTACTGATTCTCCTCTTATTTATTGTGTACTTTCTATCTCTTTCTCAGATTCTGTTCGCTGCGCCGTGTAATATTTTACATGGTATTAGAGCCCAGGGGGCTCTAGAGATCGGAGAGTGTGCAAAAGGCAAAGGCTTCAATAGCAAAGAGAAACTATGTCGACTTCCGGAAGCAGTTCTGGCGCATCAGGAAAGCGATGCAAGACGTGGTGCTGCTGTATTGGCTATTCAAACACTGAGGATTCGTCCACCAACCTTCAGCGAAGGCAAGTTAGATGGTATAAACTACACCTTGTGGAAGTTCAAAATTACAACTATCCTTGATTCTTATGAGCTTCTGGAGACTGTGCTGGGTACTAACGCAGAACCACAGCCTACCCCCGACCCATCAAATCCTAGTGTGATGATTCCTCCAAATGCAGATCTTCTACAAGCTTGGAAACGAAGGAATGCAGATGCATTGTGTGCCTTAGTTACAAGTTGTTCTGACAGTGTTTTGACTTTGATTCAGCATACAACCAAAGCGTCAGAGGCTTAGAATATACTAAGAAGTCAGTATGAAACACGAAACCAAACAAGGATTCAAAACTTGGAGAATCAACTAGCAACGGAGAAGTTTGCTGAAGGAGAGACGGTTGAAGCATTCATCACTCGGATTAAGAATCTACGCGACCAGATGGCTGGCGCTGGGATACAAAAGACTAGTGAAGAGCTAGCTCGAAGGTGTCTTCGGATTTGTCCACAAAAGTTTGATGGACTAGTAACTGCCCTTAATACTCAGGTGAGAACTCAAGCTTTGACTTTTGAGGAGTTTTGTGCATTATTAATGGAGGAGGAGTTGAGGCTGAAAGCCCGAGAAGGAAGCAACAACGGAGATGCTGCATTCTCTGCCAATGCAAAAGGCAAAGGTGGTTCCTCCACCAAAAATGATGGTAACAAAAAGAATAAGGGCGGCAAGAAGAAGTTTCAAGGAGAGTGCTTCTACTGCAAGAAGAAAGGACATGCAATTGCAAATTGTCGTGTCAAGAAGGCAGATGAAAAGAATGGTACCCTTAAAAGTAAAGGGAAAGAGACAACCAATACGGCTGAAGCAGAGTTGGAATTATTCATAGCGACCATTGAGAAAGTGTGCTCCTCGGCGCAAGAAGAATCTACCACTAACTCATGGGTATTGGATAGTGGGGCCTCCCGCCACATGACCAACAAGAAAGGTCTATACAGTTCTATTCAGCCTCTACAAGAATCCATCATTGTGATGGTTGGAAATGATGCTAAATACCCTGCTGCAGGCACAGGTACTATTTCTTTTGTTGCTGCAAATGGTGAAGTAAAAAAGCTTTCAAATGTGTTGTATGTTCCCAAAATCAGGAGAAATCTCTTATCAGTTTGCTGCCATAACTGATCTTGGTCATGAAGTGAGGTTCAAGAAGACAGGTGCAGAAATTATTGATAGTGCTGGCACAATTTTTGGCAAAGGAGAAAGAAGGAACAACCTGTATGAGCTAAGTGCTCTTACAGCCACCGCTGGAGTGGGCACAAGTAAGCTTTGGCATGAAAGGTTTGGACACATCGGATTTGCAGTGTTGAAGGAGATGCAAAAGCAAGGTATGGTTGCTCACCTACCTACAATAACTGAATTGAAGGAACCATGTGAAGCTTGTATGATGGGCAAGCAACAGAGAAAGGCATTTCCACAAGAAAGCAAGAATAGAGCACATGCTCCTCTAGAGTTGGTGCATGTTGACTTGTGTGGTAAGATGCCTACACAGGCCTTGGGGGGATCTTCTTATTTTATGTTGATTGTCGACGACTACAGTAGGAAGATGTGGGTGTACTTCCTTCGTGATAAGGCTCAAGCTTTTGGTAAGTTTAAAGAATGGCTAAAACTTGTTGAGAATGAAACAGGGAAAAGTGTGAAGAAATTTAGAACAGATGGTGGTGGTGAGTTCAACTCAAAGGAGTTTGAAGGCTTTTGCAAGAGCAAAGGGATCAAGCGTCAATTGACGACGCCTCACACACCTCAGCAGAACGGTGTTGTGGAACGTAGGAATCGCTCCATTGTGGAGATGGCAATATGCATGCTAAAGGGCAAGGGATTGCCTACTCTAAATCGGAGCTACACAAAGGCTCTCAAGGGAAAAACACCTCGTGAGGCTTACACTGGTAAGAAACCATCTGTCTCACATTTCAGAATTTTTGGATGTGAATGTTATGCACATGTTCCAGATGAGAAGAGAAACAAGTTAAAACCAAAAAGCAGAAAATGTATCTTATTGTGTTATAGTGATGAGCAGAAGGCTTACAAATTATATGACCAAGAGGCAAAGAAGATCATCGCGAGCCATGATGTGGTGCTCAAGGAGGAGCCGCATACAGTGGAGGAGGAGAAGGCAAGTTCTTCCACTTTATCATCAAGCGAAGAAGTAGTCCACTATGAACCTGTCCCGAGAGCTATCCTATCCTTAAGGAGGAGGACGCATCATCTTCAGATGATGAGGAAAAAGTTCACCAACCTGACATCACCCCACCGGAAAAGCCATTGCCACGCCGGGTGAAGCAGCTCTATGACCACAATAATCCTATGCCTGCATTTGTTGAGGAGAAGGCAGACGGACCAAGGAGGTCTCAGAGAATAGAGGAGCAAAGGAGGGCTTCTGCTCACATAGTCAATATGGCCTTGATGGTTGAGATTATGAGAGAAGTAAAGGAGCCAACTGACTTAGAAGAAGCACTTGCAGATCCATCATGGAAGGGTGCTATGCAAGCGGAGTATGACAGCATAATGAAGAATGACACTTGGGAGCTAGTGGATCGACCAGCAAAGTGGAAGGTTATTGGCACCAAGTGGATCTGGAAGGTAAAGTACAAGGCTGATGGTACCTTAGAAAAGTACAAAGCTAGACTAGTTGCCCAAGGATTTTCACAAGTTGAAGGGTTTGATTTTCAAGAGTCATTTGCCCCAACTGCCAAAATGACCACTATTCGCACGATACTTGCAGTGGCTGCCCACAAGAAGTGGCCAGTGTACCAAATGGATGTTAAGTCAGCGTTCTTAAATGGTGACCTCAAGGAGGAGGTGTACGTGGCTCAGCCACCACAGTTTGAGGCCCCCCATTCTGAGAACAAAGTGTGTAAGGTGAAGAAGGCATTATATGGGCTGAAACAAGTCCCTAGAGCATGGTACCAGCAGATAGATAAGTTCTTTTTAAACCTAAACTTCAAAAGATGTACCTCGGATGCTAACTTGTATGTTTACAGGCATGGTAAAAAATCTGTAGTGATTGTCCTATATGTGGACGACCTTCTTATTACACGTGACTATGAAGATATGATCAATCAAACTCGAAAGGCTTTGAGTTTTGAGTTTGAAATGACAGACTTGGGCTTGCTGCACTATTGTTTGGGGATTGAAGTCTGGCAAGAGCCAGGAAAGATCTTCATCTCTCAAAAGAAGTATGCATGGGAGATCTTGAAGGTATTTGGCATGACCGAGTGCAAGGAGATAGCTACACCTATGGAGGTGAATGCAAAGTTATTCATCGAGGATACATTAGCACTAGCAGACATTGGGAGGTATAGGAGGTTGGTCGGCGGTCTGATCTACTTGTGTAACACTAGACCAGATATCAGTTTTGCTGTTGGTGTTTTGAGCAGGTTCTCAAACAAACCTCATGAGAGTCATTGGAAGGCTGGGATGCGAGTGCTTAGATACTCGAAGGAAACTCTTGACTATGGTATCACATATAGTTTCGGAACTTCTCTTGTGGGGAACTGTGACTCAGATTGGGCAGGAGACAGTGATTCCAGGAAGTCAGTTTCTGGTTATTGTTTCTCTTTGGGTTCAGGAATTTTCTCCTGGATTAGTAAGTAGCAACCAACAGTGGCATTGTCTTCTACCGAAGCAGAGTACAAGACAGCTTGTTTTGCTGCATGTGAAGCAGTATGGTTGAGAAGGATTCTATGGCATATGGGAGTGCAGGATGAAGAACCAACTGTGCTGAGATGTGACAATCAGAGTTGCATCGCCATTGCCAAAAATCCAGTGTTTCATGCATGCACCAAACATATAGAGATCCAGTATCACTATGTGCCTGATTTGATGGAGGATGCGATAGTGGAATTGGTCTACTGTCCAACAGAGGAGAATGGAGCAGATATCTTCACCAAAGCACTTACAAAGGATCTGCTTCAAGTTCATCTTTAGAGACTCGGCATTGGGCCGAGGAGATCGTTCACCTATGGGTGGACATTGAGGGGGGTGTTAGATATGATCAATGCCCCACCCTCATTAGGTGCCACCAATGATCCATGGTGCTCAAAGTTGTAAGGCCCCCACTATGAGGAGAAGCCAAATGTGAGCCCGGACATTGGTTGAGTCCTGACTTGTATATCAAATGAGGTCTATGTGACCGGATGGCAAAAAGGTGACCGTTGTGGGTCTAATGTTTGGGTTAGACGGAGTGGTTAAGCTGGTAGCAACTCAAGGTGCATTGCATCGAGTTGCGGGGTAAGGGAGTTAAAAGGAGCCCCTATTTTGGGGTCCGGGGGTAGCGCCTCCTGCTCGATGGTAAAGGAAATATTCCCTGGAATATTCCCTGGCCGACTAGTGGAGGCTCATATGGTAGGTCGGTCAGGCCGACCTAACAGCCTTCGCGGGCTATAAAAGCTAAACCCCTTCACAGGCATCTATCATTCATCTTTCACCCAGTCAGAGTTGTTGTTCCAGCTAGCCTTAAGCTCTTCACCTATCTTCTATCTAGATCGCCATCTAAGCTTCACACAGTGGAAGCGCACGGGTGGACAGAGCCATCTTTGTATCAGTTGTTTGGAGCCAAAGAATTTTACTGATTCTCCTCTTATCTGTTGTGTACTCTCTATCTCTTTCTCAGATTTTGTTCGCTGCGCCGTGTAATATTTTACAAAGCTTTTCATCTTTGTCGAGGCTCATGCAAACGCAACTTTGCATGTTAGTGGTCGGCAAGTCAAGCAGAATAAGTATGTCTATGAAGAAGTGACTCGGGCGATCTCTACTGACAGGATCAAAGTGTTAGGGCGCTATGAGAAGAACGGGTATCAAAGGAAGGGATACCCCAAGCTTCTTATGACTTTCCGTTTCCTGAAAATCCATGACCCCACTCCATATTATTATTTTGTTCCTGTAGCCGATTGTAACACAATCCTATTTTTCCCAAACTGATGTATCAATCAGCTTGTCCTACTTACCCAAAATAAATATACTCAAAGGGTTATGCCCTCATGAATGAATAAGACTTTTTACTATTGTCTATCTTGATTGTAAATGTTAGCCTAGGTGCTAAGTGATTAAATCACTTGGCTAAAAGCTGTGCTAGTCGTATTAACGTAATATGGGGAACGTTTGATAAGATGTTAACATGAAGAATCTTATTGTCTAGACGCAACCCCAAGCGCAGATTCCAAGTCCGACTCCTGCACTAAGTACATCTGTGGTTCAAGAGAAGAAGTTCCTTCTCAAACAAATTAAGCCACCCGAGTTTGATGGCAAGGGGAGGACTGTTGAAGCCGATGCCGAGATCTGGATTGAGTTCATGGAGGACTATTTTGAGGCAGCAGGAACTGCACTTGCTAACCAAGCCATGCTCACCAAACTTAAGCTTACAGGCAAAGTGAGACTTTGGTGAAAGAGACCAAGCGATCTCAGAGGGGACAGTCACTTGGGATAACTTAAGGAAGCGGTGCGAGGGAGGTATCTGCCACCTGCCTACCGCACACAAAAGATGAATGAATTCTATGACTTGAAGCAGCTAGGATTATCCCTTGAAGCATATTATTCAAAGTTCGTTTCACTCCTAAAGTATGTGCCTCCAATGGATATGACACAACATGTGTCAAAATTCTGTGCTGGGTTGAATCTACCATAAACACCCGATTGGAATCAATGCGCCCAATGGACCTATAAGATGCACTCATTCGAGCTGCTCCAATAATATAGGAGGTGCAGACCAAACCAAGGAACAATAGGATTTGGCCTTACAAAGATCATAATAAGGGTATGTCTACGGCTCAAACTAAGAGAGTGCAGGGTCAGAACCAGGGCCAAAGAAAGAAAGCTAGGGCCAATGCTGTCAATGACTTTGTTCCTACACAAAGTAATGATCGCAACCCACGTTGCTTCCATTGCAATGAGCCCGGACACTTCAAGAGGGAATGCCCCAAGCTTAGCAGAGGACATCGCCAAGGGTGATTCCAAGGTCAAAATAGAGCCGCTCATGGCCAAGGAACCACCATTATGGCTAGAGGGAGAACCTCTAGTGTTTCTAACAAAGAGCTGGATGATAAAGAAGATCCATCCATGGATGCTGACATTGAGAGGGCAACGACTCACACCGCTCTTCACAAGAAGGGTCCGAATCGCCAATTCTCGGTGATTCAAAATCCATCAGATTATCAAGGTAAAAGCTTCAAAACCTTGATTGACTTGGTAGTACACATTCTTTCATTTCACCAATCTATGCAAAAAGATTAGGGATAGCCATAATAGATACACCTACTTTACTTGTGGAATTGGAAAATGGTCATGAGGTCACTTGTACTAGGCAAATTGCTAAGGTGGAATTCCTACTGGGTGGGAAGCCAACGTCAGTGAGATTCAGGGTAATGAACCTAGATGTCCACAAATGTTTACTCAGAATGGATTGGCTAATACCCAATGATGCCCACATCCACTTTGGGAAGGGCCAAGTCTCCTTTCAAAATTCTGAAGGGGAACTAGTCACGACTCAAGGAGAGGCTGGTAAGCCAAAAATACAGTTGGCAAAAGCAACACGGATAATAAAAGGAGTTAGAAAGGGCCTACCTGTCTATCTGATTAAACTGAATAAGCTAGATCAGAATCGGGAATCTGGGGAAGAACCTTCATGGTTAAAGGAATAGGCAGACATATTTCCTAAAGATCTGACAGAACTATCTCTTCAAAGGGAAGTCGACCACGAAATCAAACTTCTGCCAGGAGCTGCACCAATCGCAACAAAGAGGCTGTATAAGATGTCCATTCCGAAAGCTATCGAACTGAAAGAGCAACTCAAGAAACTGTTAGTAGACCAAGGCTACATCCATCCCAGCAGTTCACCATGGGGAGCTCCATTGCTATTCCAAAAGAAGAAAGATGGAACGCTTCATCTATGCATTGATTACAGGGGGTTGAATCAATCAACCATAAAAAATAAATACCCCATTCCAAGAATAGATGAATTACTTGACCGTCTTCAAGGAGCGAAGATCTTCTCCAAGATAGATCTCAAATCTGGATATTATCAGATAAGGATCAAGGAAGAAGATATCCCAAAAACTGCATTCAATACAAGGTATGGACACTTCGAATTCCTAGTGATGTCATTCGGGCTAACAAATGCTCCTACTACCTTCAACAGGTTAATGCAGGATATCTTTAGGCCCTATCTTGATGACTTCGTACTTGTCTTCTTTGACGATACCCTAGTCTACTCTAAATAGGAAAAAGATCATGAACCCCGGCTTTGCATTGTTCTTGAAACAATTAGAGCACACAAGCTTTATGCAAAGAAGAAGTGTGCATTTTTCAAGCAATAGATTGAATATCTGGGATTCATTGTATCAGTGGAAGGAATTTCAGTAGATCCAGCTAAGGTTAGAGACATTCCAGAATGGCCAACACCAACTTCTGTCAAAGAAATACGTAGCTTTCTTGGATTGATAGGATGGTACAAGATTTTCATCAAAGATCATGCTTTGATTGCAGCACCTCTGACCGATCTACTAAAGAAGCAAGTAGCAATTGTATGGTCACCTATCGAATAGACCATCTTTGACAAACTAAAGCAAAGCTTAGTATCAACACCCATCCTGAAACTTCCTGATCTTAGTAAGGAGTTTGAAGTGGACACTGATGCTAGCACACTTGCTTTAGGATGTGTATTCATGCAAGAAGGTCATCCCATAGCATATTCTTCAAGGAAATTGAAGAGCCATGAGAGGAATTATGCTACCCATGACCTGGAACTGTTGGCTGTCATCCATGCTCTCAAACTTTGGAGACATTACTTTCTAGGTAATAAATTTTCCTTAGTGACGGACCACAAGAGCCTTAAATGGATTTTCACTAAGATGAGCTCAATATGAGGCAACTTTGATGGATCGAAGTGCTGGAAGAATATGATTTTGAAATCAAATATAGGCCTAGAAAAGAGAATGTAGTTGCCGATGCACTCAGTCGCGCAAGGCATTTCTAAATTCTCTTATTTTGCAAGATCCATCAACAACAAGATCTCTAGCCACGAAGGAATCAATGCCAAACAACCCGATTCTTGAGCTAGCAAAAGAAGGGGCATATCATGACCCAGCCTATCAAAAAATGCTAAGGGAGATCCCCATCAAGGATCAAGACCCTAAGCTAAAGACGAAGTATCAAGAATTCTCTATTAGTAGTGGACTTGTCTACATTAGGACAAGACTATGTATCCCTGCAAGCCAAACTCTCAAGGAGAAGATACTGTGAGAAGCCCATGACTCCCTTTCTCAGGACATCCTGGCTATGCCAAGACCCTTAATGTGGTCAAAAAGAGCTATTATTGGGAAAGGCTCAAGGGTGACGTTCTCAAATATGTCACAGAATGTTTGTCTTGTCAACACATTAAGGCAAAACATGTCAAAATGCCTGGGAAATTGCAATCACTTGACATTTCCCAAATGAAATGGAAATTCATTAGTATGGACTTCATTGTTGGCCTACCCCAAGTTCAGGGAGGATACAACTCTATTATGGTTGTAGTAGATATGGTCACCAAGGTTGCATATCTCATCCCTATCAAGGCGAACTATAAAGCTTCAGACATCGTAAGATTATTCATCAAGGAAATATTCAAACTCATTAGGGCCAAAAACGCTTCAAAAAATGCACTTTTGTTAATCACGGGATTAAGAAAAGGGCCAAAGAGACTTCGCCACGTGTGCAAGAATATGGTATTCTTGTCTCCTCTTTTTTAGAGATAGTGGAGCCCATTTCGTGATTCTCTCTTCTTTTTTAGCCAAAACCCCTAAAGTCTGACATGTTTTGGAGTCCCAAAGACGTTATTTACTTACAAATCTGACAAAATACGTGACAGAGATGTGATGAAATTAATAATGAGTTTTTTGAAAGTCGGGAGATCTTTCAATATTGTTTTTGGCACCCAATACATACTCATTTGTATTCTTGGCGCTACTTTTTAGTTCATTCACCCCTCTTTGAGCTTCTTTCTCTGCGCTTTCATTCTTTTCATGGCTTCCTCCAGGTGCCCTTCTCGTTTAATACACTCTTGCACGGTCTATAGCCAGGGAGCAGATGGAAATTTTGAGCCCAAAACCTTTGATGTAAACGATTGGGTTACCATGCTGCCATCTTGCAAGGGCTCTCATAAGGTGAAAAGAAGAAAAGGAGATGATATAAAACATCACTGGAAGGGGCGTATTATTGCCTTCAAAATTATGCCCGAAGGCTGGTTTGTCAAGGTGCAACATGTTTACATGGCCAAGGATATGCACTTGCCTCCAAACGAATGTGTTCCCCAACAAACACATTGTAAGTTATTAGTTGAATAACGTATATAATTCTTTTCCATTTATGCAAGTTCTAACAAACGGTTCGTCATTGTAGATATCTTTCCGTCAACAAGTATTGAATGGCAACCTGTGGAAAGCCTAAGTGGGACTTTCCATGCCATTCATAAGGTATTGGCAGACATTATTTATGCCGATCAAACTGTGTCTTTTTTTAGTGAATGCAAGGTTTTTATATATTATGCACAGTATGTGGTTCCCTCTAAAGCGGATAGGTATGGGAATATCGAAGATTTGCCATTGCCAAGTCTTTCATCTCTAAACTGGGAGATTCCTGACAAGGTAACGGTGCAGAGTTTCAAATTCAAAATATCTCAGGATATTAAAAAGTCCATGACAGCTGGAAGGATCTCAAGAAGAATACGTTTATCATGGTTTGTACCCCTCCATATCTTCGTGGCTTGCTTCAAAACAGCAAATTTACAAAGAACGAAGGTATCCTGGCTAAGTAGAAACTTTTCGGAAGAGGAGCCTGCCAGCACTGCGAGAAAAAATGTAACAAGTTGGTAAAAAGGGGTCCCTAAAAAAACCAACAATATGAAAGAGACTTACATTCACTCCATCTATCTTGAGTATCTTTGAATCTATTGTCCTGCAGACATTTGAAAAGCACTCTTTTTCCATAAGTATATGTATGACTTTGTGACTTTGCAATGGTACTTCTTGCTAGAGAGAGTTATATGGTTTTCTAGGATCAACAATATCCTCATATGTGGTGTCCAAGAAGGTAGTCAGGAGCCTGCCAGCACTGCAAATGGAAACATGTAACTAAAATAGATAATCAAATAAAATAAATAATTAACCAAAAATCAAGCAGTATTCCATTCAACCCACATTCTTCCTTGGCCATGGATACCACTTAGAGAGTTCATGAGGATAATTTCTCTGGTGAGTGTATCCGATGTAATAAAAAAATTTATGGTAGTTGTGATGGAATCAAAAGCTTTGAAAGACATTGTTATATTTGAACCAAATCTAAAAAAAAATACATTGTTATATTTGAACCAAATCTCAAAAAAAATTCCATTGATAACAGTGGATCAACAATACACATAATTTTAGAGATTTATTGGCTAAGAGATGCAATCAATGCCCTAAAGCTAATAGCAAAAATAAAGGAGTGTTATTTGCAATCAATAGCACAATTATTCTATATACTAAAATTTTTTAGAGTCAAAATGCCTTACCTTATGCAATAATAAACTACAGAATCTAACAATTAAATATCATTTTTACAACTAGCATGGACTTGTCCTCATGAGATATGCTAAGATAGTCCTCTTCCTCAGAAGTGCAAGAAACATTAATAACCATTTGCCCATACACCTCACCCATTCTCTTATAATTAACAGGTCCAATTACATCGATTTTTCTCTTGCAAACATCATCCTCGGTATCTTATTCTGCTAATCATATTAAAATCTTTATTCATTAGGGTGATCTTATGAGCATGAGCAGCAACAATGTAAGGATAATTCATAAATTCATAAAGTCAACCATGTGAGGATAAGTTGATATGACGCGAGAGCAGCAAAGCCAAATTTTCGCAGGGTCATATTCGCACCGTATCGTGGAGCAGTTCATACGGCGCGAGCGTGGCAAAAAGCATAATGTTTGGTACTATACTTTTCGCTGCATATCATGGATGACTTGATATGGTGCAAGAGTGGCACAACAAAATCTCCGTAGGGGTCCTCCTCCCTCAGTATCGTGAAGGAGTAAACATGCGCTTGCAAAGTACACCCCCTTGTAATGACTTATTTTTTGTGAGATCTTAAACCTATCAAAAAATTCAAAAAATTTTCCATGAGTTTATTAGGCTTTGAAAAAATTTTAGGAATTTTTTAAGATTTTTTTGAGCTCATTTGCTATTTTTAAAAATATTTTTAAGCAAAAAAGGCCTAAAAAAGACCCAAAAAATCACAAAAAAAACACCCAAAAATAGCATTGCCGATACGGCACGAATATGGGTATTCGAGGCGCGCTCGGATACCCATATTCGCGCCGTATCGGCAAGATACCATATTCGCGCCGTATCGGCAATGCTATTTTTGGGTGTTTTTTTTGTGATTTTTTGGGTCTTTTTTAGGCCTTTTTTGCTTAAAAATATTTTTAAAAATAGCAAATGAGCTCAAAAAAATCTTTAAAAATTTCTAAAATTTATTCAAAGCCTAATAAACTCATGGAAATTTTTTTGAATTTTTTTGAGCTCTTTTGCTATTTTAAAAATATTTCTAAGCAAAAAATGGCCTAAAAGAGACCCAAAAAATCACAAAAAAACCACCCAAAAATAGCATTGCCGATACAACGCGAATATGGGTATCCGAATATGGGTATCCGCGTTGTATTGGCAATGCTCGGATACCCATATTCGCGTTGTATCGGCAATGCATTGCCGATACAACGCGAATACACTCGGATATCCATATTCGCGTTGTATCGGCAATGCATTGCCGATACAATGCGAATATGGTTATCCGAGACACGATACAACGCGAATATGGGTATCCGAGTGTCTCGGATACCCATATTCGCGTTGTATCGGCAATGCATTGCCGATACAACGCGAATACACTCGGATACCCATATTCGCGTTGTATCGGCAATGCTATTTTTGGGTGGTTTTTTTGTGATTTTTTGGGTCTCTTTTAGGCCTTTTTTGCTTAAAAATATTATTAAAATAGCAAACGAGCTCAAAAAAAGCTTTAAAAATTTCTAAAATTTTTTCAGAGCCTAATAAAGTTATGTAATTTTTTTTTGTGAAATGGAGACTGATTATTTTGATGGTCTTTTTTTTGTGAAATTGAGATATATTACATTTGAAAAAAGATATACAAGGATAAAGCATCAATAATGTAGTGATGCTTTCAATTATAAAATCAGTCTGCTTTAGAATCAGAGTTCTGAGAGAAAGAAATAGATTCAAGTCCTTTCTATTTCTTCTTACAAATCAAGGGAATAGATCTTAAGAGATTTGCTAGGATATGATATCATGAGTAGTATCATCCCATGACATCAAGCCACCATTTAGGTATTGAAATCTGATAGTGCTAATAAGAATCACAATTGAAGATATTGAAACTTGAAACCCCATAGTGCTAATCATAGTTGAGGGTATGATGAGAAAAATACTCCCAAGAGCTAATATTAAGTAAGAAGTTGTATCCTTCATATTCTTCGAAGCATCCTGCACACATAAAATCATCTTAGTCCTAAAGTTGATATGATACACAATATCACTAATACTTCTATCTATTACTTGTTTAATTTTTTTATATTTTAAGAGACAAAATTGAATAATAAATATTTTTAATCTATTACTAGGTAAATATTTTTATCTCCCAGAAATCAAAGTACTTCCTTTCTTCTAATTATAATATATTATCCTTGTCTTATCAATTAGTCCTTGCTAAAAAGTTGATATTACAACACTGTATAATGAAGATATTCTATTTTCAAGTGTCAAGATCAAAGTGAAAATTTTCACTTTCTATTCTATTAGCTTAAGGATTATCCTTAGTATATCTATCCCTACCAATTTGCATCAACACCATGGGACTCTTTTACCCATTTTCTTATGAATCAAATTGAAGAGATTGAAGAAAAAGCTTGGATTTAGTTGAAACAAAATCTTACAGAATGGATATCTTAGGGGTTGAAGTAAAGATGCGGCTTGGATGTCCCAACCTAGTTGGGTCTGCTGAAAACTAACAAGATGATCTCGTCTCAGGTCCATGGAGGACCATATCTCTATAGCTCAATCGGCAAGTAAGTGGTATTAATCCTCTGTGTAGAGACTCTTTTGATTGTTGATGATCACCTTCTCAAGATTTTGTGAAAGGAGACGAAGGGAGACGAAGGGAGACCAATGCACGCTGCTGGTAAGAACCGGACGTGATTTTGGTGAGAAATTTTACGACTGGTGCACAGATCGGACGCAGGTAGCTCACGTAGTGAATTCCCAAAGGTCCCCAAGAACAAAGCACTCTACTTTTTAGCACAAAAACCAATGTAAAAACAAGCACGACATGAGACAAGAGACAAATTGGGTTGAATCTCCCCCATGCCTTGTGTGAGCGCTTCACAAGGCATGTATTTAATGTATATTTCCAATCTTTATGCTCAAAAATAGCCCAATTACAAAAATATACAAGATTTTAGCTTTTGAGTTTGCTTTCTACCAAAAATATGAAAATAAAGCTAATGGACGGTGCCCATAGAGTTTGGCACGCCCAATCTCAATGTCCAAATAGAAATAACATATCCAGGCGCATAAGCGCATACAAAATAATAATAAATAATCGATGTCTCTATAGACATAACAAAATATAGGCGTGGTGCCTATCAAAATATAGTCCAAAGGTCGAAAACTCGCTAGACTCCAATGCTTTCCTCCGCCACTGCTGCTATCTCTACACATCAACTGAAGCATTCACAATCGTTAGTAAAATAACACAATTAAACCGACAAAAGTGAATACCTAGCAGTCTTCAGCTACATAAATAAATCAACTGGTTAGAAATAAATCCTAACCTTAATTTATTACGAGTGCGCACTCTAAACTCATAAACGTTTATTAATTTAATATGCATTTTGCGGAATCACCCGCTATGGAATCACCCATGTACACACTAAATTAATGAAACGCCCGAAAAGGACAGGCGTCCCCATCAACTTCTCGCACAAAGAATCCTCTTTGCGTATGAGCCCCGGTCATCTAAGTTTACGGAATCCACCGTAAAACCTCACGGAATCCACCGTGGCACGGAATCCACCGTGGAATATGCCTCCTGGCATCATACCCCCGGGGTGGGATAGCAATTGACCTCAATTGCTATTAGCTCAATGTGGAGCTAACAGAGTGGGGAAAGCATTTAGGTCTCTAGCGTGCATTGAAAGTACGAAACTTGAAACTTCGTTTACTTATCTTGGATTCCTTGCGAATGGTTTGTGCTTCAAGAGTGGCGTCGATGGTACGGCGAATCAAATCTTCAGCTTGAGGTTCTTCTTTATCAGTGGACGCTCCTTGTAGCTTTGTCAATTGCGCTTGCAAGGCTTGCCTAGCTCTTCGCTCTTCTTCCAATTGGAACATGATAAGATCCAGCTTTTGCTCCATAGTAGGCTCAGGTAGATCTTCTTCAGCCATAGGATCATCCATATGTGGGGTAGTCATCCTGTAAAACTCAACAAACCTTTCTCACTCAAAATCAGTTAGCGGGATGAGCGTAGCTCAAATTTGGGGTTACAAGGCTATGTATTTTTGGGTATTTTCTTCTTCAATTTTCAGAAATTCTGAAATATTTCTGTCTCTGTTTGCTGAAAGTACTTCAACGAAGTTGCAGATAGGTAAAACAGCTTGCTGCGAACAACTTTCCAGTTCTGAGTTTTTGCAAACGAACAAGTCTTCTAGGAGTTTCAAGCGTTAGTCAGTTCTGATTTAGTTTGACTTGCAGAGTTGCAGACTTAACAGACTTGCAGGGTTGTTGACTTGCTGAACTTAGCCGATTTGCAGAACTTGCAGGACTTGATTCCAAGTGACTTACGGAACTTGTCTTCTGGAGTGCGTGACCGAGAGTTTGCAGACTTGTCTGCCCAGTAGAACTTGCAGAGTATAGTAGGATTTAAGCTTAATTAGTTAAGCTTAAACTAATAAGCTTAAGTAAGTCAGTAAGTCCGCCGTTTTTGATCGTGAGGGGGGGGGGCCGTTTTGACTGCGCGCAATTTTCGGAGCTCCCCTTCTTGATTGATTTGTTGATTAGAAGCTTGTTAAGCTTCTCAAGCTTTGTATTAAGCTTTTACACTAAGCTTTTTTTTGAAGAAATAGATATGGCTCTTACTGGTTTATCACGACTTGTTCATGAAGATGAGGGAGTGGTCCTCCGCCGACAGAGAGTGGTCCTTCGCGATCTGAGAGTGGAAACAGGGGTTCTTGATCGCCAGAAGTCTGCCTGTATCGACGGTTCGCGACGAGATTGACTGTAGAGGTCGTTTGTTCCTGGAGCTCCGCCTTCGCCCGAGATTGGTAACGATTGGAAGCCCTTGATCTCTGCTCCGCTCTGATACCACTGGTGCGCAGATTGGACGCAGGTAGCTCACGTAGTGAATTCCCAAAGGTCCCCAAGAACAAAGCACTCTACTTTTTAGCACAAAAACCAATGTAAAAACAAGCACGACATGAGACAAGAGACAAATTGGGTTGAATCTCCCCCATGCCTTGTGTGAGCGCTTCACAAGGCATGTATTTAATGTATATTTCCAATCTTTATGCTCAAAAATAGCCCAATTACAAAAATATACAAGCTTTTAGCTTTTGAGTTTGCTTTCTACCAAAAATATGAAAATAAAGCTAATGGACGGTGCCCATAGAGTTTGGCACGCCCAATCTCAATGTCCAAATAGAAATAACATATCCAGGCGCATAAGCGCATACAAAATAATAATAAATAATCGATGTCTCTATAGACATAACAAAATATAGGCGTGGCGCCTATCAAAATATAGTCCAAAGGTCGAAAACTCGCTAGACTCCAATGCTTTCCTCCGCCACTGCTGCTATCTCTACACATCAACTGAAGCATTCACAATCGTTAGTAAAATAACACAATTAAACCGACAAAAGTGAATACCTAGCAGTCTTCAGCTACATAAATAAATCAACTGGTTAGAAATAAATCCTAACCTTAATTTATTACGAGTGCGCACTCTAAACTCATAAACGTTTATTAATTTAATATGCATTTTGCGGAATCACCCGCTATGGAATCACCCATGTACACACTAAATTAATGAAACGCCCGAAAAGGACAGGCGTCCCCATCAACTTCTCGCACAAAGAATCCTCTTTGCGTATGAGCCCCGGTCATCTAAGTTTACGGAATCCACCGTAAAACCTCACGGAATCCACCGTGGCACGGAATCCACCGTGGAATATGCCTCCTGGCATCATACCCCCGGGGTGGGATAGCAATTGACCTCAATTGCTATTAGCTCAATGTGGAGCTAACAGAGTGGGGAAAGCATTTAGGTCTCTAGCGTGCATCCATTGTGCTTCCTCTACAGGATGGTTCTTAAATTTCACGAGATATCTAGAGTACCTTCGGCCAGTTCTAGTGGTCATGTAGTCAGTGTCTATAATGGCTTCTGGTTCAAGGATTTCAGTCTCTTCTTCTAGTAAAGGTGGGTTTTCATAGACAGGGTGGATAGGTAATTGTCCTCTAAATGGTCTCAATAAACTAATATGGAAGGTATTATGAATTTTCCAATGTGATGGCAGTTCTAACTTGAATGCATTGTCATTAATCTTATGAATGATTCTAAATGGTCCGTAGAATCTAGGGGCTAATTTGACAACTGGATGTCTATCTACACTTTGTAGTCTACGCTTTTCTATTCTAAGCCAAACATAATCATCAACTTTGAAATTCATGGCTTGTCTTTTCTTGTTGGCTTGTTTGGTATATGATTGTTGGGCTTTAGCAATCATATCCTTGACCTCATCAAAAATAGTGTTATGCATAACAGCAATATCATCGGCACTTTGTATTCTATTAGACAAAGATGCAACAGGTGTAGATAATCTATAGCCATAAATAACTTCAAAAGGTGCTTTCTTTGTAGATGTGTGCGGTGTATTATTGTAAGCAAACTGTAATAAATGCAAGTGAGTATCCCATGTTTGAGGTTTAGAGATAGTGTATGCACGTTAAAGATCTAAAATAGTGCTATTTGTGGCTTCTGTTTGTCCATTTGTTTCTGGATGAAATGCAGATGAGAAATCAATCTTTGTGCCTAGATTTGCAAACAGTGTAATCCAGAAATTATTACAAAATCTAGAATCTCTATCTGAAATAATCACTTTCGGCAATCCATGGTTAGTAAAAACAGTTTTCAAAAATAACTGTGCTGCTTGTGATGCTGTTAAAGTTTTCTTACATGCAATGAAATATGCTTGCTTACTAAATCTATCTACAATTGTCCAAATCATGTCATGGTTAGATTTAGTATTTGGTAAGCCAGTAATGAAATCCATAGATATATGTTCCCAAGGTTTAGATGGAATAGATAAAGGCATTAATAATCCATACTGTTTACCATGATGTCTTTTTATTCTTTGACAAATCAGACATTCAGAAACAAAATTAGACACATCTGCATCCATATGCGACCAATAAAAATCTTCAGTTAACATGCGTAATGTAGAAATGATACCTCTATGACCTTGATATGGGGGACAATGAATTTCATTCAAAACAAAAGATCGGAATGGAATAGTAACACACAGTCTCTTTTCAAAGAACATGAATCCATCATTATATGACAATGAATCAACAGGAATGAAATTATTTTGAACTAATTTTTGCCAATCAGAATGAAAAGTAATATCCTGGTGATATGTGTCTTTCATAGCAATCAAAGAATCAAAAGATATGATAGAAATGTTATGAATTGCAGGTCTTCTACTCAATGCATCGGCAACTACATTTTCTTTTCCAGGTTGGTATTGAATGATAGGATGGAAACTTTGAATGAATGAAGCCCATTTGATATGACGGTCAGAAATTTGGGGTTGGCTAAGTAGATGTCTAATGCTTTGCTGGTCGGTCTTTATCATGAATTCTGAACCCATTAAATAATGCTTCCATTGTTTTAATGCTTGTACAACTGCTAAGAGTTCCTTGTCATAAGTGGAATATTTGAGCTCAGAGGGTTTCAGCTTAGAACTAGAATATGCTATTGGATGGTTGTCTTGCATTAGCACGGCTCCTATTCCTGATCCGCTAGCATCAGTCACAACTAAAAAGAATGGTCTGTTAAAGTCAGGCAATTGTAGGACAGGGGCATTGGTCAATGCACGTTTAAGTAAATCAAAGGATTTCTGCTGGTTTTCAGTCCATTGATAAACAATGCCTTTCTTAAGAAGTTTGGTCAATGGTAAAGCAAGTAATGAGAAATTACGTACAAACTTCCTATAGAAACTAGCAAGACCAAGGAATGAGCGTAATTCATGTACATTTTTAGGAATAGGCCAATGCAATATTGCGTCAATTTTCTTAGGATCAACTTTTATTCCTTCTTTTGATACAATATGACCTAGATATTCTATTTCTGTCTTAAAGAATTCACTCTTATCAGGATTTGCAAACAATTGATTTTCTTTCAGTAATTGAAAAACTAATGATAAATGCTCATAATGCTCTTTTTCACTTTGACTGAACACTAAAATATCATCAAAGAAAACAATCACACAATATTGATATTTTAGAAAAATACGGTTCATCATTCTACTGAAAGTAGCAGGTGCATTAGTTAATCCGAATGGCATAACTAAGAATTCGTAATGGTCAAACTGTGTTCTGAATGCAGTCTTAAATATGTCGGATCTATCTAACCTCACCTGATGATATCCAGATTTAAGGTCAATTTTGCTAAATATAGAAGATCCTTGCAGTTTGTCCATAAGGTCATCAACTCTAGGTATAGGATACCTATTCTTTACAGTGATCTTGTTTAATGCTCGGTAGTCAATACACATCCGATAAGTATTATTCTTTTTCTTGACTAAGAGCACAGGTGCACCGAATGGAGAACTGCTAGGTCGAATTAAACCTCTATTTAGTAATTCTTCTACTTGAGTCTGGATTTCTTTTTGCTCTATTTGATTTTGCCTATATGGGGCTTTGCAAGGTGGTTGTGTGCCAGGTATTAGGTCAATCTTATGGTCTTCTGGACGTGATGGAGGTAAACCTGGTGGTAGGTCTTCTGCAAAACAGTCCTTAAAATATGCAAGAAATTCCTTATGCCTAGGGTGCATATGAGTTTCTTTTGCGTGCAATTCATTCACCCAAATGAGATATGATTTAGTATTCTTGCGTAGTGCACGTTTTGCTTGAGTATGCGAAAGCAGTGGAAACATATGAGATGCATGCATACCAAATAAGGTAATAGATTTTCCTTGAAAATTTATATTCATTGTGTGTGTAGAATAATCTATATTGGGATTATGTTGGTGTCTCCATGGCATTCCTAGAATAATGTCGCTAGACTGTAATGGGACAACTAAGAAATTTCTTCTTTCAGTATATGGACCAATTTGAATTTCTAAATCTTGAACTTCTTGTGTGCCATTGTACCTAGTACCTAAAAATGCAGCTTTTATGCGATAATGCGTAGGTACTGTATGCAATTTCAATTCCTTTACCAATTTTGCTGAAATAAAGTCATGCGTACTACCGTCATCATGCAATACAGTTCTTTCTTTTCCATGCACCATACATTTCATAGTCAACAATGAATGTAAAGTAGGCATACCTGGTAAAGTGTCGGAAGTAGTAGTAGGATCATCTTCTTCTTCAGTGAAATCCGGCATATCCTCATGCTCTTCTTCGTCCATAGCTCCAAGGTAGTTGATATGTGCTGATGGCTTCTTTGAATGACAATTTGCTGCGAGATGGCCTGGCTGGTGACACTTGTAGCATACGATGGGCTTGGCTTTGGTCACATTATTTGCAATGGCTGGGAGTCTGGGTATATTTGGATTTGCTTGTTGGATAGGCTTAGGATTTGGATTGATAGTGGATGGTAAGGCAGGTGGTTTAGGCCAATTCTTGAGGAAAGATGGTGATGAAAAACGACCTGGATTAAACCTTCTGAAATTTGAATTGAATTGTTTAGATCCATAATTACCGTTTGCTTGGAATGGCTGTGGTCGTCGATCTCTTCCACGTAACTTATCTTCAGTGTCGTGAGCTAAGGAAATAGCGTCTTCAAGGGTAGCAGGCTTGAACATATTCACCTCAGCGTAGTAATGTCCAAGAAGTCCAGACATGTACTTCCGCTTATGGGTCGTCTCTAGTACGTCTTCAAGCATGCGTAGCTGTAGGAGTGCATTCCAAAAACGCTCTGTATACTGTGGAATAGGCTCACAATCGCGTTGTTGAAGTAAATCCCATTGCTTGATTGCCTTCTCATGAAATTGCGGTGGTAGAAAATTTTGCATGAACTTCTTCTTGAAATCTTCCCATGTAGCGGGACATTCTATACTCTTGCGGACAACAGTCCACCAAAGTGATGCTCTGTCTATCAGATGATTAGTAACACACTTGATTTTATCTTTCTCAGGATAAGTTTCCTCATGGAAATAATCATCAAACTGGCTAATGAATGATAAAACAGTCTTTCCTTCTCTTATGCCATTGAAAGTACGAAACTTGAAACTTCGTTTACTTATCTTGGATTCCTTGCGAATGGTTTGTGCTTCAAGAGTGGCGTCGATGGTACGGCGAATCAAATCTTCAGCTTGAGGTTCTTCTTTATCAGTGGACGCTCCTTGTAGCTTTGTCAATTGCGCTTGCAAGGCTTGCCTAGCTCTTCGCTCTTCTTCCAATTGGAACATGATAAGATCCAGCTTTTGCTCCATAGTAGGCTCAGGTAGATCTTCTTCAGCCATAGGATCATCCATATGTGGGGTAGTCATCCTGTAAAACTCAACAAACCTTTCTCACTCAAAATCAGTTAGCGGGATGAGCGTAGCTCAAATTTGGGGTTACAAGGCTATGTATTTTTGGGTATTTTCTTCTTCAATTTTCAGAAATTCTGAAATATTTCTGTCTCTGTTTGCTGAAAGTACTTCAACGAAGTTGCAGATAGGTAAAACAGCTTGCTGCGAACAACTTTCCAGTTCTGAGTTTTTGCAAACGAACAAGTCTTCTAGGAGTTTCAAGCGTTAGTCAGTTCTGATTTAGTCTGACTTGCAGAGTTGCAGACTTAACAGACTTGCAGGGTTGTTGACTTGCTGAACTTAGCCGATTTGCAGAACTTGCAGGACTTGATTCCAAGTGACTTACGGAACTTGTCTTCTGGAGTGCGTGACCGAGAGTTTGCAGACTTGTCTGCCCAGTAGAACTTGCAGAGTATAGTAGGATTTAAGCTTAATTAGTTAAGCTTAAACTAATAAGCTTAAGTAAGTCAGTAAGTCCGCCGTTTTTGATCGTGGGGGGGGGGGCCGTTTTGACTGCGCGCAATTTTCGGAGCTCCCCTTCTTGATCGATTTGTTGATTAGAAGCTTGTTAAGCTTCTCAAGCTTTGTATTAAGCTTTTACACTAAGCTTTTTTTTGAAGAAATAGATATGGCTCTTACTGGTTTATCACGACTTGTTCATGAAGATGAGGGAGTGGTCCTCCGCTGACAGAGAGTGGTCCTTCGCGATCTGAGAGTGGAAACAGGGGTTCTTGATCGCCAGAAGTCTGCCTGTATCGACGGTTCACGACGAGATTGACTGTAGAGGTCGTTTGTTCCTGGAGCTCCGCCTTCGCCCGAGATTGGTAGCGATTGGAAGCCCTTGATCTCTGCTCCGCTCTGATACCACTGGTGCGCAGATCGGACGCAGGTAGCTCACGTAGTGAATTCCCAAAGGTCCCCAAGAACAAAGCACTCTACTTTTTAGCACAAAAACCAATGTAAAAACAAGCACGACATGAGACAAGAGACAAATTGGGTTGAATCTCCCCCATGCCTTGTGTGAGCGCTTCACAAGGCATGTATTTAATGTATATTTCCAATCTTTATGCTCAAAAATAGCCCAATTACAAAAATATACAAGCTTTTAGCTTTTGAGTTTGCTTTCTACCAAAAATATGAAAATAAAGCTAATGGACGGTGCCCATAGAGTTTGGCACGCCCAATCTCAATGTCCAAATAGAAATAACATATCCAGGCGCATAAGCGCATACAAAATAATAATAAATAATCGATGTCTCTATAGACATAACAAAATATAGGCGTGGCGCCTATCAAAATATAGTCCAAAGGTCGAAAACTCGCTAGACTCCAATGCTTTCCTCCGCCACTGCTGCTATCTCTACACATCAACTGAAGCATTCACAATCGTTAGTAAAATAACACAATTAAACCGACAAAAGTGAATACCTAGCAGTCTTCAGCTACATAAATAAATCAACTGGTTAGAAATAAATCCTAACCTTAATTTATTACGAGTGCGCACTCTAAACTCATAAACGTTTATTAATTTAATATGCATTTTGCGGAATCACCCGCTATGGAATCACCCATGTACACACTAAATTAATGAAACGCCCGAAAAGGACAGGCGTCCCCATCAACTTCTCGCACAAAGAATCCTCTTTGCGTATGAGCCCCGGTCATCTAAGTTTACGGAATCCACCGTAAAACCTCACGGAATCCACCGTGGCACGGAATCCACCGTGGAATATGCCTCCTGGCATCAACGACAGAGTAAAATCTACTTTAAGAACTAAGAAACAAAGTGAAGAGGAGAGAACGATGATTCAAATGAATGCAGGCGAAAAAAGAAGCGTGATTTTGGTGGGAAACGTGACAGTAAAATATTCAAAATGAAAGAATAATGGCCGAAAAGTGACCTCTGACATGAGTTAACGTCCTTAGGCATTTAATGGCTAACCTCTTAAATGAATAATAAATTCTCTCATTAATCACGTCTGAATGGCCAAATTTGGAGGGTTCATTATTTTAAAACCTCAACTAATTAGTAACTTAATCATTTTCTTACAAGTGCCATTTTTGAAACGTTTTTGGCCCTAATGGCATGGGTTACCCAAAAGAATCATTAGTGATCATGACTCTCTCTTCACATCACACTTCTGGAGGGCTATCTTTGAGGCTATTGGAACTCAACTCTGTTTTAGTACAGCTTACCATCCCCAAACTGATGGTCAAACAGAACGATTCAATCAAGTCATTGAAGATATGCTTAGGGCATATTGCTGTCGCGAACCCAAAAAAAATGGATTCAATATTTGCCACTCGTTGAGTTTGCCTACAATGCTTCTTACCAACAGAGTATTCAGATGACCCCTTTCCAAGCATTGTATGGGCATGATTGTCTTACCTCTTTGAACTTCTCAGATCCAACTTTGAGGGTAGAAGCTTCAAGGCAGATGCTGGAAGACATGGATGATCAAATCAAATCAGTAAAACAAGACATTCAAGCTGCCAAGGATAGACAGAAAGCTTATGCTGACTTGAAACGGCAAGACAGATCCTTCATCGAAGGTGATATGGTCTTCATCCGCGTATGCCCTAAAAAGAGTTCACTGTCCTTGGGGGAGTACAAGAAGCTAAGTCCGAGGTATTGTGGGCCTTATAAGATCACTAAGTGACTAGGGCCTAATGCTTACAGACTACAGCTGCTCGCAACCCTAAAGATTCATAATGTATTACACGTTAGCCTATTGAAAAAGTATCTACCTAATCCGAATCATGTACTTGATGATTAGCAAATTGTAATGCCTAAACAAAGAGTCCTTGAACTACGGTCTAATAGAGTCCTAGATGTCAGGGAGAGGCATTTGAGGTCAAGGACCTTGAGAGAATACCTCATCTAGTGGAAATATTATCCCGAAGAGGATGCCACCTGGATGGATAAAGATACTCTCAACCAACAATACCCCCAGGTCCTCTCGAGATGAGGACATCTCAATTCCTCTAAGGGGGAGAGGATGTAATATTCCCATGCTCCCCCCCATGCCTCCCCCCCATAGGAACTCCCCTCCCTTAATTTTTTTTTAAAATATATATATTAACCTTAGTGTAAATTTTTCTATCCCTCTCTCTCTCCCCATCGATAGCACATCGGGGAGAGAGAGAGAGGGAGTGAAGTGAAGATGTTAGGGGGGTATGCAGCCCCCTAGGTGGGAGGGGTAGCAGCCATGCCACCCTCCTTCCCCTCCTATAAAGGGGAGCTCCCCCCTTCCTCGACGACACAATGCCCCCCTCGTTTAGATGTCCGCAAGCAGGTCCTCCCCCCCTCGTGCTCGTCATCTTCCCCCCCTCGGTACGACAACAGCGGCTCCCCCTGGGCTTCCGTCAGAAGACCTCCCCCCCTTGTCATTCGCCAGGCAGGTGCACCCCCCCGGGCTTCTGTCAGGAAACTCCCTCCCTCTTCGTTCGCCAGGCAGTTGCACCCCCCTAGGCTTCTATCAGGAAACTCCCCCCCTCCTCGCCCCCCCCCCCCCCCCCCCCCCCGTCAAGATTGTGGGAGAGAAGGAAAAAGTCTCACTTGTAGCTTTCTTGCTTGCACAATGGGGGAATATACACACAGGTGGAGGCTGAAAACAGTTTTCCTCTTCTTAGTTGTGTAAGCCAAAAAGAACTCTTATACATAGAAATAGAAGAACCCTATATATGGGTCTCAAAACCAAACTCAACTAACTAAGGTGGCATACTAACTGAGCCACGAACTAGAGTAGATAAGGATAGCTGTCATCTAGCTATTATTCATGGGCGGTGTACCAACCGCATCTACAACTGACAAGTCGGTGACATAAATGCACAACGGTCACCCTGGCGTATCACGAGTGGAGCTCGATATCTCAACACTCCCCCTCGAGCTCAATCCCAATTCCTGCACACCAAGCAAGTCTCTGAACTTGCGCAGCTTCTCTGTGCCCAATGCTTTCGTAAATATGTCAGCTACCTGATCCTCTATGCTGACATAAACTACATCAATAAGACCTAGTAAAACCCTCTCCCGCACATAGTGATAATGCACCTCAATGTGCTTTGTTCTAGCATGATAGACTGGGTTATTTGCCAAGTGTATACTGCTCATGTTGTCACAATAAATGACAACTGGCCCATTTTTAGGCTGATGCATATCATAAAGTAGCTTAAACAACCAAGCTACCTCACATGCAGCCATTGCTGCGCCCTTGTACTCAGCCTCTGTGCTCGACAAGGCAACTGTAGACTGTTTCTTGCTGCTCCAAGTGACTGCAGCACTCCCAAAAGAGAACACATATCCACTAGTAGATCGTCTATCAGAAATACTACCAGCCCAATCAGCATTAATGTATCCATGCAGCTGTATCTGAACCCCAGTCTCATAAAATAGTCCATACTGCAATGTGGACTTCACATACCTGAGTATGCGTCTAGCCGCATCCAAATGCGGTTTCCTTGGAGCCTGCATAAACTGACTTACCAATCCAACATCATAGCTCAAATCTGGCCTGGTAATAGTCATATAAATCAAGCTTTCTACTATGCATCTGTACATAGTAGGGTCTTCCAGAAGCTCACCTGCATCTGCGCTCAGCTTCACATTCTGCTCCAAAGGAACTGAAGTAGGCTTACAGCCTGTCATCCCATATTTGGACAGCATGTCCAATCCATACTGCCTCTGCAAGAGCTGTATCCCACTTAGTGATCTAATCACCTCAATGCCCAAGAAATAACGCAGCTCTCCCAAATCCTTCATCTCAAACTTCTGCTTCAATAGCATTTTCACATGAAGGATATCTTCATCACTGTCACCTGTCATAATCAAATCATCAACATAAATGACAAGTAGTATAATACCTTTCTCTGTTTTTCTCACATAAAGTGAAAAATCTGCCTTGGAAATCTGAAAGCCAATAGTGACAAGATACTGTCCTATCTTGTCAGACCATGCTCTAGGTGCTTGCTTCAAGCCATACAAGGCTTTCTTCAACCTGCAAACAAACTCAGGATGAACAGCATGCACATAACCTGGTGGCTGCTCCATATATACCTCTTCTTGCAAATCACCATGCAAGAAGGCATTCTTTACATCCATCTGATGTAAAGACCATTCCTTTGATGCAGCCATAGCAATGACTGCTCTTACGGTCGCCATCCTTGCAACCGGACTGAATGTTTCTTCATAGTCAATGCCATATGTTTGTGCATACCCCTTGACTACTAATCTTGCCTTATATCTGTTCACAGAACCATCTGCATTGTGCTTCACCTTATAAACCCACTTACAGCCAATTGCATTCTTACCTTTAGGCAAAGGTACCAATTCCCATGTAGCATTTGCTTCCAAGGCATCCATTTCTTCATCCATGGCTTTCTCCCATTTTTCTTTTCCCATGGCTTGCTCAAAAGAAGTGAGTTCTGGTTCCTGTATCACTTTGATCATATATGCATAGTGAATGGCTGTAAATCCATCATATTTCAGCCTATCCACAGGATACCTAACTCTGGTTGACCTGCACAAAGTAGGTTCACTCCCAGGTGCTCTCAAAACATCCCTAGTCTTCCTTACTCCAGGTGTAATAATAGAAGGAATACCCAACTCATCATCAATGCTCTGTTCTGAGCCACTGGATTCACCATCCACATAAGAGTGACCTGCATTCACATCAAACATGGGCTGATCTACCTTCTCTTTTCCTTTTCGTGACACTTGCATACCACTATTTGCACTACCTTGAGAAGATTCTCCTGATCTCAATCTGCCTGTCTATGGCGAAGAATGTGAACCACTGCTAGAGGACGCTCCAGGTCCACTAATATTTTGTGACTGCTGCTGTGAATTCTATGCAGCATTACCATTTTGTGCATCTACATCATCAATCACATTTACTGGTTACCAGCTACTCATCTCATCAAAAACAACATCTCTGCTCACTGTAAACTTACGAGTAGAAGGGTTATAGCATCTATACCCTTTCTGCTGCAGAGAGTAACCAATAAAGATGCACTTCTCAGCTTTTGGATCCAACTTGGATCTCAACTCATCTGGCACATGTACATAGGCAATGCAACCAAAAATTTTCAAATGAGAAATATCTGGTTTCCTACCAGTATACCTCTCCTCTGGAGTCATTCCATGTATTGCTACAGTGGGAGTCATGTTCATTATGTAGACTGCTGTAGCAACTGCTTCAGCCCAATAAAAATCTGGCAGGTCTTTTTCATTGAGCATGGCACGAGATACCTCTCCAATATGCCTGTTTTTCCTTTCTGCAATTCCATTTTGTTGTGGGGTATGACTACATGAATATTGCTGCTTTATGCCATGCTCCTGCAAGAACCTTGCAAACTCATTTGAGAGGTACTCTCCCCCTCCATCTGACCTTAGGCATTTTATTTGCAGGCCTGTTTTTTTTTCAACCATAGCTTTAAGAGTTTTGAAATGCCCAAAAACTTCACTTTTCTTTTTCATAAAATACACCCAAACTTTTCTGCTATAGTCATCAATAAAAGTGACAAAATAATGACAGCCTCCAAGAGATGCAGCTTTAGTAGTCCACACATCAGAGTGGATTAATTCCAGTGGCTTCTTACTCTCTTGAACATGTCTAGGAAATGGTTTCCTTGCATGTTTTCCAAACTGACAGGCTTCACATACCTTATGCATTTCTGCAACCTTGAATTTAGACAATCCTGCAACAATATTTTGGGCCTGCATTGATTTAAGTCGCTGTACATTAACATGACCAATGCGTTTATGCCAGATATCAATATCTACAACTACACCGGTCCCATGTGCAAACGTTGCTGCACTCAATTCATACATGTCTGCATCCAATGTAAACATTCTGCCCTTCTTCTTTCCTTTTGCTATCAAGCGACCTTTATTTTTCATATCCTCAACAAAGCATCCATGAGGATTTAAATCTGACCTACAAGCCCTGCTCAACCATTTGACCAACAGAAACCAGATTCTTGGTGATATTCGGGACATGAAATACATCGGATAGGTATTTCTTTTTTCCATCCTGCATAGACAAGGGAATTTTTCCAATCTGCACAATAGGATGTGCAGTATCATCACCAGTCTCCACAAATCCTGGTTTTTCCATTTTCCTTGCATTCTCCATCCATTCTGCATGACCTGTCATGTGGTTTGATGCACTTGAGTCAACATACCATACATCGTTGCTTTCTTCTGCACTTGTCACAGAATTGTTCATGTGCTGCACCATAAACAAATGCTCATTTCTGTCATCACCCTGTCTACTAGAAGATGCATAATTCCCTTGTTGCAATTTACCATTCATGATGTCATTCTGCTTTTTATAGCAGTCCTTAGCCATATGACCCATTTTACCACAGTAGTAGCATTCAACATTGCTGTTTGTATTTTGGCCTCTTTGCCATCCACCACGACCTCTTTGGCTCCCCCTGCCTCTAGAGTTACCACGTCCTCCTCCATAGGACTGGTTTTCTTGAGTTTCCTGCATATTCTGATTTCTACCACGGCCTCCAAATCGGCCTCCTCTACCTCTGCCTCTACCTCTTCCAGCATTTGAGTAGAAGACAGCTTCTTTTGAAGTTCCTCCTGAAGAAGATGCACCACCATTTCTCTGCTCCTCAGAAATTAGAAGAGCAATCAACTCCTCAAAATCAGAAAATCTTTCACGGACGGAAATGGATGTTCGGAACTGTGCATAATCCTTTCCTAGACCATTCAAGGTCACAGAAACTAAATCATCATCTTCCACTGGCAACCCAATGGAAGCAAGTGCATCTGTAATCTTCTTCACCTTCATGTGGTAGTCATTGATGCTCATATTTTCTCTTTGCACATTATGCAACTCTTGCTTGAGCTGCATTTTCCTGGCTTGCGTATTTGTGCTATACATTTTTGACAAAGTATCACATGCCTCCTTTGGCATACTTGCATCCTGAATATGCACAATCATAGAGTCTGAAATACTGATAGATAGCCAGTACATAACTTTCCTGGCTCTCTCATGCCATGCTTTGAATGCCTGCATTTGCTGTTGATTGGGAACATCAGGAAGAACTGGTTCTTCTTCATTTCCTGCAACAAATTCCCAATATCCTTTTCCCATAAGGAAATTCGTCATTCTAAACTTCCATGCTTGGAAGTTGTTCTTGTCAAGCTTTTCAGTGACAATCTGTGAAAGAGAATCAGACGCCATTACAGAACACTGCAAAAAATTCCGTCACTGCAAAGAACACAACTTCAGCCTCACAAGGACTAATATGCAAAACTGACGAAAATGGTATTTGACCACACACTCACTTCCTAGTGACGATTTTGCATCAACACGCAACGAGGATGATTCTGTAACTCCCAATGTCTCTGCGCACAGGTATACGATGCAATTTCTACAGTAACTTTTCACCGACCTGTAGAACAGTGGCTGCACAACATAAAATTGGGCCTTTTCCTGAGTGCGTGCAGAAAACTTCCGCCTCCAAAACAGGCCCCGAAATGGCCTCAAATCAAAAAAACAGGATCACCAAGGGCTAAAGCCTTCTCCCGCAGCATATACTGCCCTCTTGCTTCACCGCGAAGGGTATCTCAACCTGAGACAATGCACTCTTGCAATTTCCGGTTGTGCTACCTACAGAGATCTGCTCCCAAAACAGAAAAAGAAAGCAACACTGCTCCTCTTACCAGAACACCGCGAGCTTGGCTTGCTTTCTTGAGCTCCTTACCACGAACAAGGCTCTGATACCATGTCAAGATTGTGGGAGAGAAGGAAGGAGTCTCACTTGTAGCTTTCTTGCTTGCACAATGGGGAAATATACACACAGGTGGAGGCTGAAAACAGTTTTCGTCTTCTTAGTTGTGTAAGCCAAAAAGAACTCTTATACATAGAAATAGAAGAACCCTATATATGGGTCTCAAAACCAAACTCAACTAACTAAGGTGGCATACTAACTGAGCCACGAACTAGAGTAGATAAGGATAGCTGTCATCTAGCTATTATTCATGGGCGGTGTACCAACCGCATCTACAACTGACAAGTCGGTGACATAAATGCATAACGGTCACCCTGGCGTATCACGAGTGGAGCTCGATATCTCAACACCCCCCCCTACGGTGATCAATGGGAAGAGATAAGGAGAAGAAGAAGGGAAGAAGAAGAAGAAGAAGAGGAAGAAGGAGAGAAGAGAGAAGGAGAAGAAGAAGAGGAAGAAGGAGAGAAGAGAGAAGGAGAAGAAGAAGAAGAGGAAGAAGGAGGAAGGAGAAGAGGAGAGAGAGAGAAGAAGAGAAGGAGAGGGAGAGAGGGAAGGAGAAGAAGAGGAAAAGAAGAAGGAGAGGGAGAAGAGAGGGAGAGGAGAAGAGAAGGAGAGGGAGAGAGAGAAGGAGAAGAGGAGAAAAAGAAGAAGAAGAGGAAGAAGAGAGGGAGAGAAGAAGAGAAGGAGAGGGAGAGAGGGAAGGAGGAGAAGAGAAAAAGAAGAAGAAGAGGAAGAAGAGAGAGAGAGAAGAAGAGAAGAAGAGGGAGAGGGAGAAGGAGAAGAATAGGTGAAGAAGGAGGAGAAGAGAAAAAGAAGAAGAAGAGGAAGAAGAGAGAGAGAGAAGAAGAGAAGGAGAGGGAGAGAGAAAAGGAGAAGAAGAGGTGAAGAAGAAGGAGAAGAGGAAGAGAGAGAGAGTAGAAGAAGGAGGAGAAGAAGAGAAGAAGAAGAAGAAGAGGGAGAGAGAGAGTAGGAGAAGAAGAGGAGAAAAGAAGAAGAAGAGGAAGAGAGAGACAAGGAGAAGAGAAGAAGGAGAAGAAGAGGGGGAGAGAGAGAGAGAGAGAGAGAGAGAGTTGGAGTGGAGAAGGTGTCGAGGGCCGTGTTTGAGGAGCCACTCTTCAAGCCACCCCCTCATCGGCGAAGGTCACCTACTCATGACCTTCCTTTTCCCAAGCCTGTCGTAATGAAGGCCCGTTAAGATTAGTACTATCCGAACTCCACGTGGTAAATGGCTCCCAAAAAGAGAGTTGCGGGAAGTGTAAATGCCAAAGCTACCATTGGTACCAGTAATGCGCGAGAGGCGAGCGGAGCGACCAACGCAACAAATGCCCCTACGATCACGAATCAAACCTAGGTTCTTTTGAATATCCTAGGTTTTATAATCAATGTTGATTAAGCATATTCTGTATTATTTCTAGAAGAAGAAAAAAGGGGTAGTTATATGCATAGAACATAAGAATCCTTAGGACTTTTTGTTCACTCTAAGTGCTAGATTGCATGCATGAAATGGTAGAGTATGGAGTTCGCATAAGTTTATATGCATGGAATGATAGCTTTTACACACATAGAATGATAATATTTTTTTTGTATTATTTCACATAAAATAATAGTTTTTAAACCAGTTCAGCGCATGAATAGTCATTTAGAATTCATGCTTTGCAATCATGCTTTGCAATCATGTTAGTTCCGTTCGTAAGATGCAATTGCACCGATGGATAGAAACCTTGACTTTCATATACACAAGTCACATGAGATTCGGTGCATTAGGAATAAGTATTCGTTGCCAGGTATGAAGAGAGTTAAAGGTCGTTTAGGATGCACAAATATACTAAACGCAGCATGTGCATGATGGGTAAGGATGATTGGAAAACTCATCATAGTACCACACTAAGAGAGATGGAAGAGACTCATGCATCTAGACTGTATCCTAAAGGCCTAGATGAAGAATCTTGCGTTGCCAAGTGTGTTAACTAAACTTGGTTAGAACTGGAAGAATAAAAGACCCTTGGTTGGGTTGCAAATAAGGCATGTTTGTTGCCTTGGTTGACCAGTTAATGCTTTGAGTTAGGGTTAAGATACCATAAGGTAAAACCCAAGGGAAAGAGCAAGTCAAAATAAGTTAATTTACCAAGAACATTTGCTTGCATGATCTTGTTTAAGATTATTGGGATCTAGCCAAGTCGCAAATGATCCAGGATTTGGATGTTGGGAGCATCCGGGAAAAAGGAGCCACACCTTATCAATTGGTCATACAAACGGCCTCCGAAATGTTTGTGATTGTACACTTAGGTACATTATTTGATCTCCTTTGCTCAAGGAACTGATTCAAGGAAAAACACTTAATGCTTCAGGTTAGAAGCCTGGAGGGAGAGGCAAGAACAGTTACCTCCGATTGTCTGCCTGGCCCTATCCAAGGGGGTTATTAGCCGTGCCGAGTATATGGACCTAACCCGTGGTGCGAGGTCTCTCTATGGGTGCTACTTAGAGCAGGAGGACATTTGGGTGCCAGGAGAGGCTCTGGCTATAAATTCCTTTTTGCTCATCCTCTCTATGCCCTAATTCTGTCATTGAAACATCATCATGACCATGTATTCTTGTTCTTTCCAAATTTTGAGTATCTCCTTTTTCTATTGTCTGAGGTAGTTCAATTGCTCTACCAGTCGTTCTCACTCTAGGAGGGCCATGTGGATTTGGTTTTTCACCTTTGTCAACTTTCTTGCCCATACTTCATCTATCTATGCCTTAGCCTTATGCAATTCCTTAAGCAAATGTTATTTTTGTTGTTTCTCCTTTTGGCACTCTATGTACGCATAGGTCCTCACTTGTTCAAGCTCCTCAGTGAGCTCTCATGGGACCAAAAATGGGTCGGCACTGGCTATGGCACTAGCCGGACCTCATGCACACAATAGACAACTCCACCACCACACGGCCTCACAGGTGAGGAGCGTCTGTAATAACTAAATGCACACTAGATACTTTTAATATTGTGTTTGTAGCTGGATAAGAGTCCAACGGCACCTTCCCCAAAACCCCTCAAAGGGGTATCCCATACATATCGGCAATAAGTGCCACGTATCACAGACATAGGAGGTACCCCATCGGCTGATTGATGTGACCCCATTGCAACTCTCCTACATCTTGGGGATTCGCCCCTCGATGCGCTACTTTTACATATATACACATTCGCACAAGACTCCTCTCTTTGTTAGCGAGATCCAAGAGATACCATGTTTCCTCACTAATAATCTTCCCCAAGAAACGAACGGCTAACCTACGGAAAGAGGAATCTCACCCTCTCAAGCGTGGGTCAACTATAATTCAAACAATTGCTATGCATTTCCAGGAATTGGTACCACATGTATGATCAATGCAATAGTGGATGTCTCATCATACACAAACAGTTATGTTTTGAAATCAGCCTATGTGCTAGTACGCAAACAGTCTTTCCATGAATTTCAACTAATACATATATGCTTCGTTGCAAGAATCTAGCACCAAGGAAAACCTTGTGCTACTAGATCCCTAATTTCCAAATAGACCGTTTCCTAAATGCTATGCATAGAAAAACCAATCAGAATTTTTATTATTTCAGCCCTCAATTTGTTGCACAAAATCCTACTCCCCCTCATCATTTAAGTTTTGCTTCATTACATAGGTGTATAGAGGTTGTTTTGCCATGGTTTAGTGTATAAAGAGCAATAAATCACACACACTGTGACAAAGAAATAGGGCAAAAACCTCACGGTTTGCCCTACCATACATCCATAACCACTTATTATATTTTTATGTATTTGTTTAAGACATATTCCTACTTTTTCTCTTATTTTCTTCAATTTTTCTCTATTTTTTCAATAAAAATTTTGATATATTTTCAGAGTTGTGGCTCTTGATTCTTAGAACAACAAAAATATAGATTTTATTAGCATTTTATCCCATGTGTATTGGTTTATCCCACTCGAAAACACTAGAAACCCCATTTTCCTCATAAAAAACCATGTTTTACGAGTTTCAAAAAATTATTTCCAGCAATTTGACTTTATGTTTTCTGATTTTTTCATCATGAAAGCATAGAACAAACAAAAAACAACATGTCTACCAATTTTCACTCCATAAGAACAATATTGGCTTAATCAAATATAACAAACAAGCAATTTTCCTTTGTAAAATAGAATTGCCAGTTTTTTCCCTTCTTTGTGGGTTTTAAAATCTGATGCGGGACTGCAAATCAGCCCTCATTCAAGGATCAGCCTATCTTTGAACAGCCAACTCTAGCCCTCCATAGATCCAGGAGTGATCCGATACCATATTGGACAAGCATTCTTCAATCAATCTTCAATCTTCTTCATGGGCATGAACTGTCTCTTAAGGGGAGAGAGAGGGAGGAGAGAGAAATACTAAAAAATGAGATTTTTAAATCCTCCATTAAAATGAGCAAGCTTGCAACCATCATGTTCCTCTCCCTGTGAGAGCGGAATTTTGGTGCCGGGAATTGCTTAAAAATAGCTAAAAATTATGAATATCAAGGGAAAAATATCCAATGTCGAAGGCGGCGGCTCGACCTAGGACGATTTTAAGCATCAAAGTGCTCTAAGGACGCTCAGGCAACACTTGCGAATTTTTACTAATTTTTCCATGTGCCTGTGGTGGTCAATGGAGCTATCAGTCAGTGCGGGATGCCGAGACGAGCTCACAGAAATTTTCAGATCGCGATTCGGACACCGTATGCGCGAGAGGCGGGAAAAAGGCCAAAAGGCCGTGGGAGGTGCCCAAAAATGAGAAGTGAAGGGGTGCCTTTGTGAAGGGGCACCCCCCCCTTAAGGAAAAAACGTGATTTAGGAGGGGGGCGGCGGCTGATCAGAGCCGCCGCGAAAAAAACGCCCCCCCCCCACAAATCGACATGTTGGCTACAAAGCAAGCCATTAAACCAAGTGCAGCAGGGCGCTACATTCATCCTACGCTCCGTATCACTCCGGTCTACGCGAGGAATGGCATCCTGTAGAGGGAGAGAGAAAATCAGTCTTTCTCTCTCCTCCCTCTCTCTCTTCTAAGGGGGAATTCATGTGTGAAGTGAAAGGAAGAAGAAAGAATGGTGGAGGCTTGTCCGGCATCGATCGGATTGCTCCACGGGCTGGAAATGGTGACTTGTGATCATCATGAGCATGAAATGCTGCTGATTTTCAGATTTGCAGCCATGGACCTGAAACCCGAAACACGCAAATAAGCGGTAATTCAATTTTTTCAAAGGAAATTTGAGATTTCATGGTTTTTGATTGATAAAATGTTGTTCATGTGGGCTAAAAATTATTTTTGTTGCTGTTTTCCATGAGTACTTGTTGATCATAATCAGAAAATCAGAAAAACATGCATCTTGTGACTCAATATAATACGCTAAAACACGTAAAATATGGAAAATCAAGGGAAAATGATGTTTTTGGGCATAAAAATGGAGGAATAAATAGGAACATCAACTAAATTTTCATTTTTGTTGCAAGAAGGAACTAAGGGCCACAGCCCATAACCTATTTTGAATTTTTAGTAATAAAATAATGCAGAAAATACAAGGAAAATAGAGAAAAACCACTAAAAATAGGGGAAAAATGCATTTTGGGTGCGGAAAATTAATGAAAATTAAGAACAATGTTTGTGAATGTTTGTGGGGACTGAAGCATGAGGATTTGCCTCAGTTCAACTCCACCTTCTTGTTCTAGTGCGTCTTTTTCCGCTTTTTACACATAAAATGATGGCAGAATGCCTTATAAATCTATACAACAATGCAACATTTGATCGATGGGAGGGTAGAGCGGTTAAAATGTGTCTAAATGTGGAGTAAAATGATGAAAAGATTGTTGGTTTTGTTTGCATGCCATATAGGTCGGTGAATAATTATAGAATGAGAGCCTAGTAGCACGAGGGATTCCTCGGTGCTAGGTTCGTGCAACACCGCATAAGAACGGTAGTTGAAAATCATTGAAAGGATGTTTTTCACATGTGCACAATATTGATTTCATAATTTGGTGTTGTATCACTGACTAGAGAAAAGGGCGCGCACCATCTTTGCTTGCAACTAGACGGCAGGATCAAGGATGTCTGCTAGACTGATCCCATCATTGGTGTGCACCTTTATCTTCGGCATCTTCAGCATGCCGTTAAACATCCCTCTTCGATCTCTTTCCCTTTGTGTTCGCTGACCCTAAATCCTTCTCCACTATTTCAGGGCTAAACACAACTATCTTTTTGGGTGAGCCTCCTTGTCTAACAGTCAAAGTATCACTATTCTTTCTTACGTTGAAGATTCTCAGGAACTCTATGCATCTACCATGGTTGATTTTCTGGCCAACCTTCTCTACGTATTTGTGGATATTGCAGTGATCGACTATTTGTTTTATCACACCTTCCTTGTTCACCAGCTCTCCTAAATTGCTAATGCTGTGGTAGTTTAGCTAGTTGTAGACTTGTGTCTCAGTGGCAATCAGTACCTATTGTGCTCTTCCTCTGAGAAAAAAATTTGTCCTACTATCTTGAGTTCTTGTTATAGCACAACAGCTTACAATTCACTCATTTGAGAGTACCTTTTGCCTAAAAAGAAAAAGACTAAAACAAAAACTATGGAATGGTGCAATGTTTCAATATGGAATGAAAATTTATTATACTTCAAGAAATCCACACATTCCAAGCACAAATTCCATAAAAAAGGCTTTCTTCAAGTACAAGTTCCCTTTATTTGTCTTTTTTTGCTTTTGAAGTTCCATTTGAAGTTTTAAAGCTCAAGTCATGTCTTCTATTCCACCTTACCCCCTTCCCCCCGAGAATGATGAAGACCCTTCCTAGGATTGGAGGATGAAGGGTTAAGGGCATTAAGCACCTTCTTGTTATACTTTATTTCTTCATGATCCAAGCATAGAACTCTGGGTTATACTCTAAGTAGGTGTGACAGTCCATGTTTTGAGGCCTAATGCCTATGTGTGTAATGTAGGTCAAGGCACCAATTAGGAAGTCACCAAAATTCATTATGCTAGTGATGTGCAATTCTTCCTTAGTCACTAGACTTGATCCAAATAAGAATGAACCATAACATGCTCTTCTAAAGGTCAATTGCATGTGATAGCCAATACTTTGAGCAAGGTAAGAGCCACATAAATTGGATCATACTCGGAGGTTTTGATTGCGCCTCTCTACTCAATGTTGGTCATAATTTGGTAGCCCTCTTGCTCCCATTGGAGACAGAGAGTATACCATTTTTGCAAAAAGAAAGAGTCAGAGTCGGCTAATCATTTCAACTCTTCTAGTTCCTAGGTCGTTGTAGAGACTTTTCTCTTGCTATAGGAGGTGAGTAACCACTATTTGAGAGCTTGCTCTCTAGAAATCTCATTGGCAATCAAGTCCTTGGGGTTAACTCAAGAATCTTGACAAACATGAATTCATATTTCTCCCAAGTGCAAGGTAGGGAATACTTACGTTGTGCTAATGGCTCATCAAGGAGGCCTAAACCCAACTAATCATAGCTTTTAGCAAACACGGTGAAGGTAGCATCCAAGCATCTGATGCAAGTAACCAAGTTGTCCCTCATGTTCATGGCTAGGTTTGAGGCCAAAGTAAGGATGGATCTCTGCCTTACAGGAGGGTCTAAGACCTACAGGAGGTTGGGGTTTGGTTGGGCTGGAAAACTTAACTACTAATGCCTGCCTCATGGGATATTCTCAGTGGGGTGTCTATCGGCCACTTGTATGATGGATTGGTCTTGCGGATCAATTACTTTGCTACTACTTACTTGTGGAGTGGTTGGAATAGTAGAAGTGTCAAGTTGAGTTAGTTCAGATGTAGCGGGTTGTGGTTTTTGTCAATAGACCGATTGAGGCTAGATGGGTTTGGTTCCTTTTGGGTGAGTTTTTTAATCATACCTAGCTATCTTATAGTCTCATGGAGATGGGTTAGAAGGCTATGGCTGAGAGGGACATGTGTGCCACTCATGGTCTTGGGCAACCAAATCCAAGTGTTGCCTTTGTAGTAGTATCCTTGAGCACGCAATAGATCTTTGGGAACCCATCATGGCTTGACCATTCATCAATCTGTAGCATGAGTTTTGTCTCCTAGGCCTAGGACATGAGGTTCTGGGATTATGAGTTCATGTGGGCTAGCTTCTAGGTGACTATGATTATTGCTTAGGTACCCATTTGAGCTACTACTCAGTGGCTTTGGGTGTATTTGCTAGTCATTGTGGCCAGTTTGTTGTGGTGGGTCGGGATAAGTCACAACACCCCTCCTTGTGCTTGGCACTAAGTTGCTCTATCAATGGCACTACGGCCTTAGATGGAGCCATGCTACCCTTTCTAAAATCTGTCACTATCCAAACATTGCCAATGGTAAGGTGAATACGCTATGAGTAATAGTCGACATTGCAATGTGCTTGTTTCTTGAATGCACGTCCTAAATAGGCATTCCTTACCACCAGCCTTAGTGTTGGACATCACATAGAAGATCATTGGTAGGCCTTCAATCTTGATAGAGATTGCTACCTTGCACTTTCCCAGTAGGAATAAGACTTCCCCCCAAATGGGCTAAGTTTAGTGTTAGTAGTTTGCAAGTGGGGTTGACCCATGAGCATCCAATGATCGTATATAAGGATATTACAATCAGCTCCCTTGTTAATGAGTGCATCAAAGGCATGTGTCCTATGGCCAGTGATGTGACTGATTACACAAGTATGTAGGTACCACTACTTCCTTGTCCTCGTCCTCTATCTTAGTGATGATGGCTACTCTTACATTCAAAGGCAGGTCCAACATTGGAAGTTCATGTAGTAGGTATGCTAGAGGGTAGTACTTCTTGAGGCGAGTGCCATTAAAGAAGCCTATGCTCTCTCCCTCTAGATTCTCGAGCTCTACATTGCCGATTTGACTAATGTTGCGGACCTTGAAAGGTCCCAATCCTTTGAAGTTCATATTTTGCTTATGGCCCTTCACAGAGTCCATGAATACTAGGTCATCTTGCTTGAAATTGCGTTGTTTGACATGTTTGTCAAACTAGCTCTTACATCTTGCCTTTTTGTAGATTAGTGGACGGGTCGCTAGGAGTCGGGTTTCAAAGAGGCATTCTAACTCCACCAAGCATTCCATCCATGCTTCCTTTCCATCCCATCTCTCTTGTACTGCCACTCTCAATCTTGAAATGAAGAACTCCAATGGTAGGATTGCTTTGGTCCCATAGGTTAGCTTGAATGGTGTTTGGGCCCTACGACAATCTTGTTAGCTGTCATATTAGGCCCATAGTGTTGTCGTGAGCTTATTGTTCCAATCACTGCGCAAGGTGGAGACTACCTTAGTTAGGACATTCACCGTCATCTTATTTTTAGATTCCACCTAACCGTTAGCCTAAGTGTAATATGGTGCGGCTTTCCTATGGATGATTGGGAAGGTGGATAGCAAATAGGCAATCACTTCATTAATAAAGTGTGTGCCTTGATCATTAACTAGTTCGATGGGGCAGTCGAACCAGGAGATCACCTACTCCCAAAGGAACTTAGCCATGATTCTAGCATTATTATTTCTAGTGACCTGAGCTTCAGCCCATTTTGTGAGATAATCCATTGCCACAATTATGTACTTTTTCTGTGAGTACCGTATTGTGAGGCTGGTTGGCCCAATGAATTCAATTTTCCACTTTTCAAATGATTATCATGTTATTACCAGTGTCAAATCCATCTTGTCCTTCCAGATGGGGACTTTGATTCTCTAGCACTCATTGCAATGCTTCATGAACTTAGATGTATTGTGGAATAGGGTGGCCACCATAGTTGAGATTGCAACACTTACATGCTATAGTGTCCTCGATAAAGTGTCCTCCAACAATTCCACCATGCACTTTAGTCAGTACATCATGTATCTCGTGCTGACACATGCATCTTCATAATAATCCATCCTATCCTAGTCTTCTATAAAGTTGGTCGGCTATTAAGTAATAGGTCTGAACCTTGAGAATAAGGCATTTTAGCCTAGCCTTCTCTATAGGTCTCTCAGACAATCCATGCTCTAGGATTTGGACTATGTCATCTTCCCAATATGGTTATAAAATGGCCCTGAATTGGTCTCTCTCAATGCTCATGCTAAAAAGGTGCTCATCTAGTAGGTCATCTCTATGATGCCCTAGTCAACTGCTTCAAGTCAAACTCTAGAAGCAGAAGTAACCATCTAGTTACATGTCTTGTAGCAGAAGGTTTGTTTACTAAATTAAGAAAAACCTAATGGTCAATGAAGAAGATGAAGGGCATAGCTAAAAGATAATGACAGAACTTCTTCATAGCGAACACCATGGCTAGGCCTATCTATCCATCGTGGAGTACTTCATCTCTATATTTGCAAACTATCTGTTAACAAATCTCATAGGATAATTAAGATTATGTTCACTAGGTTCGCACAAAACAACTCCCACAACAAACTCTGATGCGTCAATGTGCACGTGGAATGTTATGCTCCAATCTAGGACTCATACAATTGGTGTGATCGTAAGAGCCTTCTTTAGTTCCTTGTAAGCGTGTTGCCATTCCTTGGTCCACTCAGATACAATCAGCAATTTGTAATAAAGGGGTCCAGCAATTAATGCATAGTATAAAATAAATTATCGATAGTATCTTATGTGTCCCATGAAGCATTGAACTCCCTTATAGTTCATGAGTGGTGGTAAATCAACCATGACCCTGACTTTAGAGAAGTCGATGACAATGCCATTCTTAGACACCACATGTCCTAGGATACATCTATATTTTACCCAAAATTAGCACTTCAAGGGGTTCAAGGAGAGATTATATAGTCTACACCACTCAAAGACAACACAAACTTTATCTAGATGTTCCCTCCAATTAGAGTGGACACATAGATCATCATCAAATACCTCTAATTATCACCTAAGCATGAAGATGGTGCACATGAGATGCTAAAAGGTAGCTGGTGCATTTATCAGCCCAAATGGCATGATTGTGTAGGAAAATACACCCCATTCAATTGCAAATGCTATCTTATGTATGTCATCAGGGTGTACCTACACCTAGTTGTAGCTTGAGAAGCCATCAAAAAAATTGTATGCTTCCTTCCCCCCGCTACTCTTTTGAGCATGTGCTCCATGTAGGGTAGTGGATAGTTGTCCCTCTTCATTGTAGCATTGACCTTTTTATAATTCACACACACTCAAATCTTCATGTTCTTCTTCAAGATAATCATTATAGGTGATACCCAATCCGTGTGCTCAATTTCATAGATGAATTCAATCTTCAATAGCTTATCTATCTCTTCATTAACAGCATGTGCATGCTTCAAATTCATCGAGTATGGTCACTGCTTAACTGGCATTGCATCAGGATTCATAGGGATGTTATGAGTCATAATCCTCAGGTCTACTCTTTTTAGTTTGTCGAAGGACCAAGAAAACACATCTATGTACTCTCGTGGGAGAGCGATAAGATTAGCCTCCTCCTTTTCGATTAGGTCCTCGGCTATGAATATGATTCAAGCCTTTTCACCTTCCCCTGCTAACATGACTTCCTTGACCTTAGCAAGCCCATCTATCAGTTCACTTCCATGTCCTTGCCTCTTAACTCCTAGCAATATCACCACCCTATCACCCTTTTTGAAGTTTGTGAAGCTCTTCAATAGATCTTGGGGATTACTTTTCTCTTCGACTTTGAACAATAGATTCAAGATGTGCACTTTGGTCCATTGCCACTTTGGCTCATCCATGAGGTCCTTGAGAGGTTTGAGATTGGCAGTTGGGTCAGTAGCAAGCTCCCTTATCAAGTGTTCAAGAATCCCCTAGAGTTCGAGTTTGTTAGATGGGACATTGAAGGGGATAGGTATTGTAGAGCTCCTAGTCATCATGCAAAGTGGTACTAATGATGGAATCCTACTCTTCAACAACTGAGATGGTGTGACTTTGTGGGACTCAACAGCTGCCTTGGCAACCTGCTTATAAGCCTCCTCATCATTTGAGAATGGCAGATCAATGGTGGCTAGCACATGCATCCAATCCGACTCATCCTCGGGGAAAGGCATATACTTTGTTAGTGGCCCCTAGGAATTATCGACTTGTGAGTCTTCTTTAAAAATAGCAGAGATGGCATCTAGGTTAATTGGAGTGGCTTTCTAGGTGTCCATCTCGGCTCTTATAGCCTCTGATCTATTGCCTAAGAATATTAGACCGTTTTTCCAGTCTCCTATCACTCATCGTTTTGCATCTAGGGTCAACCTAGCAAGATGTCATACTCCATTCCCTTCATGACTATGAAGTTCATTGAGAACTGGACTCCCGCTATGTTCAATGGATAGTCTTTTAGTACCCAAAATGGTTTAACCTACATTCGTTAGCCAGTGTGACATTAAACCTAACAATCTCCACATGTGGATTATCCCAAGCCTGTAAGACTGTATGGCTAAGCACACTAACTCATGCTCCTGTATCTACAATTCCCTTCCTTGTCGCATCTCCTAATGTGTTGATAGGTAAGACCACGTGCATCTCTATGCCTTTCCAAAAAGCATTTACATGCAACGACTTAGGCATTGAGTTCAAGGTTAAGCTTGGTATGTGTTACTGCATCGTGGCCAAGCAAGTTGGTCACTCCAAGCTCGTCAAGTCTTTCTACCCATTGCTTCAACCCCTACCAATTAGGTTCTACCAAAGCAGCTCTCCCCCCTGAGGTAGAGTCACAGGGGGGGCTGATATCAGTGTCATGATCAGGTTCCAACCACTTGCTTTTTTTTGGGCTCTATGCCCTTTTTCCAATGATCTTAGCTAGTTTGCATGCTTGTTGTGTCTAGGCTTTCTCCATGTAGTGCTAGATGGGGTGCAAATGCATCTCTCAATATTAACCACATAGGCAAGTATGGTGTGTGCTCACTCTAGAGAGCTCATCAAACTCATCTTCTATGATAGGTTCATCTTAGCCCTCTTCCTCTATCTCCTATAGCTCTTCATCCCTATTGAAGTTGTGTCAAGGTTGCTAGGTTCGAGTAATGAGATATCGACAAGCTTCATTTTTTGTGCTCAGGTCATGACATTCAACAAAATTGGGGTGGCTTCACTATCAAGTGTCTCGACTTTGAATAGCCTTAGTACAGATGGCATGATTACTGAACTAGTGGAAGGTTTTTTCCTAGGGCATTCGGCATATAAGCGCGTGATCCCACACTCTAGATATCTCTCGACTTTGTCGCCATTGGCTTGCTCCTTTTTGGGGTAGCAAGATGAGATATGCCCTAGGTGACTGCAAGTCCAGCATGCAATGGGTTCTTGGTGCTGTCCTCCTAGACCTCTATCTCTTCCCCTACCTAATGTCATCATTGGGAATCCATCAAGATGGGGTTACCCTCTTCATCATACGAGACATAAGGGTTCACACATGCTTCGTCCTCATTCAACTACTCTACGTAATGTATCAGAGTGTCATCAGTGGGGATGGGTCACGATGGGTCCAAGTGGTCTAGGTATCCCTATAAGATTGATATCCATCCTAGGGATGGTTGGCTCTTTGAGTCAAGTGCTGGGAGAGCTAATGAAGCTCCCCTCTTGAAGTTTGACAGCCTATTTTCTAGGTAATACAACTGATTGTATGGTTGTGGATATGGGAATTGTCTCAATAATATACAATGCATCGTGTCATGGGGACAACAAATCTCCCACAAATAGTGCATGGTCTTGACCTTGGATCCAAGCACTTGGCTAGGAGGTGAGTTCATCCACAATGTACACATTGCACATGAGGTTGTGTAGGCCTTCTCATCATCTCTTGAAGCTTAGCCAACTCTAGCTTCATATTCGCCAACTCTTGGCTTTGGTTGATACCCTTTCCCTTGTCTTGTGTGTTCTGGCTAGATCTCTCACCAATGGTCTTAGCTCTATCCGAGGATCTAGAGGCAGTGCCGTCTTGGATCGTGGTTTTGGAGCTTCTCTCCTTGAGTAGGTCATCCACATATATGGCTTCTTCAAAGACCCTATCTAGCATGTCCCATTACAGGTTCAAGTTGCTCACCAAGGCCTTTTTAGAGCTCTTTGCTTCGGATTTTGTTTATAAATATAGTGGAGACTGCTCGTTTGTTAGGTCCTTCTACTCTTGGGATTCTCTTAAAGAGACTCTACATGTGGTCAAAGTAGCCTTGAATGATATCCTCCTTATCCTTTTGGCTCACATTCATCAACCTAACGATGAGGTTGTTGAAGTATCCCACTTCAAAGAACCTCTTGATGAAGAGACTCTTAAGGTTATTTAAATTTGAGCAAGGCCCATGAGACCGTTTTCCTGACATACTTGCTCAAACTGTTCCATGAAGTTGTACGGGTCATTGTCGAGCTAATACTTGTCAAGTTGCTTAGCAACCACACACATTTTGATTTGGCTCTTAGAGTTTTGTGTGATTCCTAGTCCTACTAGCAACAATGTAGTCACTAGAGTTGCTCTGCTTTTCTCTACAGTTGTGTTGTCTAAGAGTCACTTCATGAGAAGCTCACTCAGCGTAAGATCAGTCTCTAACACTCTCTCCCTCTTGGCATTTGTTCCTACCTTGTTCTATTGGAAAGAGCTAAGACGTGTTGGACCTCACGCATTTCTATGTCTTGTCTCAATTTCTGAGCTCGCTGCTCTTGGTTGTAGGCGGCAATGCTTTGCAATGCTTTTCTTGCCACCTTTCTCTCTTCCTTAAGACCGGCTATGATCTCCTCAGTTGGTCTACCATGATGCGCCATTTTAGTTTGCAGGTTGTCGTACTAGTTTACCATCTACTGAATGTTGACTGGGAATTCTCCCAAGTCAATCTCATTGTCTACATGGTTGGAGTTAGCTCCCGACATGTCGACAGTTTCCTAAGCAACTAGGATGTTAATTAGATTGATCAGATCAGGTACAATTACATCCCTAATCATGTCAGTTATCTCTCCCTTCTCCATTGCTTGACAATTCACAGTTGTTTGCTTCAAGTTTTTGTCCTTATGCCATATCTGACTTCTCGAGGTTTGCTCCTACTAGTGTCAGTCTCAACCCTCAAGTTAGTCAACTCTATTGCCCTATTCACTCACCTTGGGATCTACTTGGGCATCCAATAGCTAGGGTTTTTAGCCCCTACATTGTTTAGGAAGGTCAGAACTATCAAAATTTGATGTTCTGTTCTCCTATCCAATTTTCAAGTTTTGGTCCGATTCCCAAAATCAAACATTTGTTTCTGGACTTTGTCCAAGTTTGATTTGAATTAGACGATCAAAGCTATCAAATTTTTGGGCTGTCCAATTAGATGATTTGATGTGTCCAAATATAAAAATGGGACGAAATTTGGGTAGTCAGACGGTCTGATTCCAAGAATCGGACGCTGAGTGCATTAGCAAAAATGGGTGCAAACTTGTCAAAATTTTTGGTGCAATGCTCACAACTCTTCTTACTAGCAAGCTCTAGAAACAAGGTGTCATCAATCAAAACGACTCACCTATAGCATGCAAATGCATTTTGTTGCTCGAATCAAAGTTCTTCTTGCCTCCTTACTACCCTACAATAAACATCTCTCTCTCTCTCTCTCTCTCTCTCTCTCTCTCTCTCTCTCTCTCTCTCTCTCTCTCTCTCTCTCTCTCTCTCTCTCTCTCTCTCTCTCTCTTTCTCTCTCTCAACCCTAAGTGCAAAAATGATCTCTCCTTTGCTCTCTCTGCCTCTTAGACCCCTTATTCTTTATTCTTTCACTCTTCTTCTTCTCTATTTCCTTTCTTAATGCATTGAAGCCCCTTTTTCTCCTTGTTTTACCTTGTTTACAGTAGTCACCCGACTATTTATTTCTATGTTTTTCCTAAGTTTTCCCTACCCAAATGCATCCAAATCACAAGCAAGAACTTAAGTTGATCCAACCTACTTGCCTAAACCTTAAAAAAAATCAAAAAACTTACTTGCAAAAGAGATCGAATGCCCTCCAACTCACTTCCTACTACCTATCTCAAGCTTTGATTTGGGGCAAACCCTACTTCAATGCTTGATTCGGAGCGCACAAGCACTCAAAGCTTGAATCTATTGATCCCAGCAAAGGAACCAAATGTGAAAGCTCTCACTCAACTTCCAAGACCCATGGACCTGTAATATCCCTCCCTACCCGTAGGCCATAGGAACCTCCCCTTAACGTAAAAGGAAAAATAAATTATTCCTTCCCCCAACCTTGTCATCACCAAACATGTGGCGGGGGGGAAGTCGTCGACATAGAGGAAGCAGGTGACATTAGAGAGGAAGAAGGCGATGGCATCAACGATGTGACGAAGAGGAAGAAAACGATGACATTGTGACAAGGGGGAGCCCACGAGCCTACCACCCCTCCCTAGCAATTTGCAATAGCATGCAATTGAACAAGTGGTGGGTGGTGGCACCACCACCACTCTACTTTCCCACCTTCCCTCCCCAATATAAACCCCTCCCCCCCCATCATAAGGAAAGAGGAGGAGGAGAGGAAGGCCTCGACACGCTGACAGGGAGAGAGAGACAGAGAGGGAACCTTCTAGAAGTTTCTCCTTCTCTTCCCCTCCTTAGAGGGTGACCACACACACTTATTCCCTTCCCCTTTCCATGTGAGGTTATTCGCTACCCCGCAAGCTCAATTTCCCCCTCCAAATTGGCCCCACTATTTGAGTAAGAGGGTACCGAAGTCTTGTGGGAATTGCGCCTAAAACAGAAGAAGGTTGAGAATGGCCCCCAAGCAGAGAATGTCACGTGTAGATGGCAATCCCACAACAAGCAACGAAGTCTCGAGCAAGAGCATCACTGCCAATCCAACTGCGATACCGGTCGTAAGTAATAAATCTCCAAATTGATAGACACTTGCTTGATTCTTGCATGCAATACATTAGGTTCCAAAATTTACCACATAAGAATAGTTCATTGAAAAAGATAAACTTCACCTCGATTATTCGAAGGATTGAGTTCCAAAGGCATATATCAAGAGAAGTTAATTGCACCTAGTTGCTATGTGACAAATCCATGCATAGCATAAGCAGCATATAAGATTCTAAAGTACTAAGCATCGATAAGACTTCGATTAGTCTTTACTTAGGACAATATTATTTAAGGTTCACAAGGTTACTTTGAGGGTTATGCACATAGATGGTACATGCATGGGAAAGATTAATCGAAACATACATCAATGGTACATGAAATGATCTTGCATTAAAAGTCTTGTATCCATCCTATGAAGGTTTTGAATTAAATAACGGATGAAGAGTTTACCTTGTGCTACCAAGCCATGAATTGATTTCAACTTGCACAATAACTGGAATTATAAAACATTGAAAGATAGTCTTGTGTCGTATAAGAGATTTTAATTGTTACAAATTTGTCTAGCATTCCTTGCTTAGGAGAAAGGAAGATAAAGTCAAGATAAAAATTCTGCATAGTATTGCGCTAAGGAAAGGCTAAAAAGATATATGTCACTTAGGGAGAAGGCATAAATGCTCTTGCTAGATTGATTATCTCGCCTTGAAATGATAGAACTTACAGGAGACCTCATCATATGCCTTGACCAAAGGGAGTGTTAAGTAAAGTTTGCATAGAATCACTCTTGGATCCCAAGGGGTAGAGCGAATATGCGATGGAAATGTTATTGCATCTATTCTTGCATTGTTTGGAAATACAATTGGTTTTGTTGATTAATCGAAATGCTTTTACATTCAATTAGTTATTGGTTTGTGGTTTGGATGATTATTCCAAGTGCTCGTGTTTGATGGTGAATGCATGGCAGGGGTCTGTGATGACAAATTGCCATGGGAATAAAGGAATGTTTTCTTGGAATATGACATTAGGTCTAATTGCCCTGATTGTGCTTGATTCCTAAATGATTTAATTAAGGAAAGGTTCTTTGCATGGGTGGATCACCTCCAAGATCACACCACAGATTAATCCAAAAAGGGCATTGCTCGATTCATGGGCCGAAGCTCTAGACACCCCTTGCTAAGTCTGTAATGGAGTTGAGGACATCCGTGGCCCCAACGTCTGTGGCATTGGAAGATCCTATTCTAGATAAAGGATGGAAATTATGGTGCCATGTGATTTGGACCGGGTACTTTTGCTAAGTCTGTAATGGAGTTGAGGACATCCGTGGCCCCAACGTCTATGGCATTGGAAGATCCTATTCTAGATAAAGGATGGAAATTATGGTGCCATGTGATTTGGACCGAGTATTTTTGCAGGGCAGAAGGGACATATAATTTCTCCTGTATGGGCACGAGACAAAGAACGTGAAGATAAGTTAAGGAATATGTTTGAACTTGTTTGTCAAAGGATTGCTGCTCAATTTTCGTGTCTATGTTATAAATTACATGAACGAACCTTGTTCCCTAAAGGGCTTAATTAAGAAAGCTGATTTTGAATGTCACACATAAATGTGATAGGACCTAATTAAATAATTAAAGAATGTCTATTGAGGGAATCGTAGGTCCTTTAATTAAAGAATGTCTATTGAGGTAAGCTCATTACACTCGTAGTAGGCAATGGCTACCTCTCACATAGTCATATGCACTCTCACACCTATGAGTGTAGTGAGCTTACCTTCATGCCCAATCAAGTTGCCTCCTCCCATAAGCTCTCCAGTAGCTCCACTATCCAAGGTACAAGCTCAAGCAAGCTCAATCCTCAAGCCCCAAGCTCTAAACTCCATGTTGCATGCAAGACAAAAGAAGAGAAGAGAAGAGAGGAAGAAGAGAGGAGAAGATGTAAAGCTTCTCCATCACAGTCCCTCACCCTCACACACTCACTCCCTCACACTCCCTATCTCAAGCACAAGCATAAGCAAGAAGAAAAATAAGAAAAAGAAGAAAAGAGCTCCTTTTGGTCACACACAAGAATGGGCTTCTTTGTTCACTTTTTTCCTTTTTATGCATGCCCTACTCCTCTTTGGGCACCCTTTCCTTTTTTTACATGCCTGGCCATTTTAGCCTAGGTCCTCTTTCCCTATTCCCTTCTTATTTACATTGTTCCTTCACCCATGCATGTCTACACTTACAAATTGCACAAGAGGGAGGCTGGTGCTCTTTCACAAGGATTTATGGTGTACTTTTATATTTAAAATGTGCCTTTTCCCTTTTGCACTTGCCTTGGACTTTTAAGTTGGCTTCTTACGCTTTTGGCCCTTTTCCTCCTACTTTTCCATTGGGCTACCTTTTTCCACTTCATCCTACGTCCTTTTTATTTTCTTTTTCTTTCTTTGCACCGGGTTTAACATCATAGTACTCACCATAGCGCACCTTAAGGACCACACAAACCCAAGAATAATTTCCCTCATGACAAAGTGAGACCAATCACTCTTCTATCCATAGATTGAGGGTACAACTCAAGGAGCCAACATCAATTAGGTTAGGAACTCAGATAAGCATAGAGCATAAGAGCACCCACTTTAATGTATAAAGAGTCTTCCATCAAGGTCACATGTAGAAAATTACCATGGAAAAGAGGCTGTGATAAAGGAAAAGAAATTTTGACTATAGGATGGCTTACCCACAAAGCTCTATAAGGCACTATAGTGCACATGTTGGAAGGATTTCACAAAGTTCATCAAACATCACTTCAGGATTAGAGAAGTGCCTAAAGAGGCAAATGTAGGCCTAATCAAGGTCATTACCAAATCAATATCCTACCTAAAGATCTCTTAGTGGTAACCTTACAACTCTTAATATGTCATACAAGTTGGTAGGCAAAGCTATATCATTAAGAAACAAGAGAGAGGAGAGAAAGTAGAAGAAATATAGTCGAAAGAGAAGAAAGAAAGGGAACAAAGGGAGGAGAGAGATAGTAGGGAGAGGAGAGAGAAAACAGAGAGATAGTAGGAAGAGACAAAAGAGGAGATAGAGAGACTAGAGGAGAGAGAGAAGAGAGAAGAGAGAAGACTAGGGAGAGAGTAGAGAGACGAAAGGTAGAGAGAGATAGTAGAAAGAGGAGAGAGATAGAGAAGAGTGAAAAGAGTAAAGGGAGAGAATAGAGTAGTGAGAGAGAGAGAGAGAGAAGCAAGAAATTAAAGAGAGAGTATAGAGACAGGAGAGTAGAGAGAGAAAGAGAGGATAGATATTAGAGAGAGGAGAGCAAGGAGAGGGGAGAGAAGAGATAGATAGTAAAGTGTCAGAAGTAGAGAGGGAGAAGAGAGAGTAGAGAGAAAAAAAGAGAAAAGATTTAATAAGAGACATTAAGTAGTGTCCAAACATATATAAGATACATAATTTTACCACTTTAAAGTGAAAATTATCATTTCATTTGTTGGTTTCTTACATTAGTAGATGCTTGTAAGTGTGTCTTTTAAGAGCTACAGTAGCATGAGATCAATTGTCTCAGTGTCGTAGCTTTGTGCTTCAATATTGCAATACAAGTTAGATGCATATATGAAGAGAGGAAAGAATGGTTACGCATTTACATTTTGATTGGTAAAACTCTTGGCTTTGCACACTACATTCACATCATGTATTATATATTTCACATTTATATAGCACGTTATTACTTTTTGACTGAGTGTGTGAGGGATCCAAGCATCAAGGTAGATCTTCTAGATTCTTTCTTAGGCTTTGCTAAGAGAGAGCGGAGTTAGTATTTAAGATGTTACGTGTGTGAGATAAGGGTGGTGGGTATTTAATCCCTTGAGCATGTAAAAATGCCCGTATGTAACAGCAAAGCAACTATTGGCTAGAAGGGACACTTTATGTGTGTGACAAGGTAACATGTTCATAATTTTATCTAGGATAATCTTTTGTTTGAGGAGTTCAAAGGGATAATTAGTGGGATTACATAGGCACATTATCATTTTTTACATTCATTTTATGCATAGCTATTGATTATACTTGGAATAGACAAAAGCTAGAAGCTAATAATCTAGGCCCTTAGGAGCTTGATGTGCTTTCATACCATATAGTGAAAGTGATGGTGAGAGAAAGAGAGAGACAATGAGATGGAGAATGAATCACACACTTGTATTGCTCACTTGTAGTGTGATTGCTAAGAGTACACACATATATATATACAAGAAAGTTGTGGATAAGGTAGTTTCTCTTACTAAAGTATCCTCCACATGTTCTAATCCATCTTATCTAGTTCTCCTAAATATCTAGATACTGTCTTCCTAGATATTCTCTAAATACATGTTCATATGAGTACATCATCTCATCATTATAACACTTTGTCCATTAAGGGGGAAAAAAATGGTAGGTTGGAAAACCAAAATGTAGAGAGCCCTCTAGGAGCCTCTCTAGGAAACAAAAAAGTCTAGCTGCACATGAGGCCCACTTGGTGAGCCAAAAAGACCATGGTAGCACCCAAAGATTTGTTACACGGTGCTCCATCTTGGTAGCAAGAACTCGATTATGCAAGAAGCAAATGAAGAGGACAATATGGAGAGAAAAAACCCATCAATTAGTTAAAATAGTTTAATAATAGCACATGGTAGTAAGGGGCTTTTAAGGCTAGCACCACGTGTTATGGCCATGACCTACATACATGCAGGCCACTCATGCTAGCAAATACTCCTCTAAAACTCATATTGCCTCTAATAGACCATAAGGGAAGAGGCTAGAAGGTGAGGAAAAGGCACATATGGAGTCATAATATATAGCAATGTGGTATTCAAGCAAAGGCTGATGGCCTTGATGTGGGAGAGATTGAGAAGCTAGTGTGGAGAGAACATGTAGTCATCAAAAAATGAAAGAAGAGGAGGGTAGAGGAAAATATTGAAGGAAAACACTCATGCAAAGCAACCATTAGCCTATCATTTGAAAATGTTAGAAAGAGGTATGAATATTTTGCCACAATAGGTATCTTTTTCTATTTCACGGGTAAACCACACTTCAAGAAGGAGCTCCAAAGAAGGTTCTCATCTACCAATTAAGGTAGAGTGAAACTTCTATAGTTCAGATTCATTGTTGGTGATAATCCTAGGCTAGCATTCCATCTAAGCCTACACAGCCCTCTCTAAACAAGTGCATAACCACATCTCTAAGTAGTAACCATCCACTCTAGGCAAACTTAGGTCATAACCTAGGAATATTAGGACCACGTCAAGACTTTAGATTTCACAATAACCGTGAATAGTGACTTGGAGCCTACAACTCAGCACGTAGACAAACCCTTCTCACATAGGCAACTCAAGTAGCAACTCTTCACTTTGCTTGGGACCCTTACAAGTCTCTAGGCTACACCATAATTCCTTGCAAATCCACCATCTAGGTTAGAAGCACCCATGCTACATTAAGCACATCACACACTAAGTTAACATAGGTACAAGTCTTGTTAGCATCATAGCATTCTAGGTCATTGCTACAACATCACCATAACTAGAACACCATCACACTCACATTACTTACACCATAGTGCACCTTAAGAACCACATAAACCCAAAAGTAATTTCCCATAGGCCAAAGTTAGCTAAATCACTCATCTATCCCATAGACTAATAAGAACGCACATGTAACGAGCCAACATTAAATAGGTTGACAACCCTAAGTGCTTCAATAACCATTATGCACATCTTTGTCTTCACATCAAAGAAAGACTTGATTGAGCACAAAGATTGCCACTACACATAGAGTGTCACTCATGAAAAAAGAAGCACTTCAATCATAACAATGGAGTAAATATTGATCACATAGAGTAAGGGCCAATAACAAGAACCCACAAAAAATCTCAAACAAACCCATCCTACCAAGACAAAAAACAAACCTAAACCAACAATAGGCCCTTGAGAACCAAGCCTATCATGACTTATTCAACTTTATCACAAGCCTAGAAATCATGCAAGTGTATGTGGTTGAGAAGTGGTCTCAATATCACAACTTCCACAAGAAGCCGAATCCCTAGTCCTAGCTTGCTAATCAAAATATCCAATATCAAGAATACCCCAATTCTAAAACTGATTGATTGAGTCATTGAACTATTCAATCAAGAAGCCTTAGGTGTCCCACAAAGAACCACGGCCAAAACTAGACATTTGAGAGATCTCTCGAATAGGTTTTAGGCATCTAAGTGTACTTTCGAAAATACCACACAATTTGATATTGCAACCATGACATCTGGGGCTATGGAGAAGAAGCTCACATAGTTAAAGGACCAAGAAACTAGCACTCTCAATAGGCTAGTAGATATAAAAAATGATACATGGTAGTAACTTCCTAGCATGCAAGCAAAAATGGATGGTTGTTAAAGGCACTAGTTAGTTAGCGGCCTTTAAAGCTAAGAGCCACCAGCGGTAGATTAATGAGCTAACAGGTGTAAGAGTAGTGAAGACCATCTAACACAGCACAGGGGTAGAGAGAATGTCACAACAAGTAGTGGGCTATATAAGGAAGGGAGTGATGAGATCAAGGGTTGCATAGTCCAAAAGATCAAGGGATCAAGTATCCAAGGGAAATTAGGATTCTAAGGCAAAGGGCTTCCATGCCCAATTGTTAGATCTTTTGTGTGTCCCTTTGGCCACTAGCACCTTGAGTGCTATCTAATAGTAGAGCTAACACTTATATTTTCCTCAATCTTCACAACAGGCAATAGAACTGCCATTATCTTGTATTCACCAATTGTCTTGAGTTCATGAAGGTTCTATGATCCCTCATTAGTTGTCCTCGAGTACTGTGTCATTATCACTTTCTGTCTCTACTAAGATAGTTGTGTTATTTTTCATATAGCAATATACATTAGGTTTTTTCTATTGAGTACATTTTGGTATCTAATTTCATTGTTGTGACTATGTCGAGGTCTATAGATCCAACATTGATTGTAGAGCAGGATGTCAACGTCCACATGTGTTGGCTCCGAGTATGACCACACTCCATTTTGTGGCAATAGCGCTCCTAACTGATTATACATGGTGACCATGATCATCATTCCTCCTCATGCTAAGATGAATGCATACATGTTTGCATGGTTTGCTTGATGTAGTTCTGGCTCAAGGTCAAGCACAACAGTCCAGGTCTAAAAAGCACCAAATGATACTACCATCTCTTGAGAGTTCTTCAATTCTCAGTGGTGATATATCCTAGGTGCAAAAATCTTCTCTACACTTTCAAGGGTACAGTTTGCATTCCACTACGCCAATTGGTAGTGAATCTACTCTTCCCTTAATTGCTCCCACTACTCCTCTAAACCTAACAAGTCATTTCTTGTCCTCTATTAATCCGCGGTTGTTGTCCCCTCAATATCCTCAACTACACCCTCACTCCTAATTTCAATGGCTCACCCATCCAGTATCTCCTTTCCAAAGTTCTCTAGGCCTTCCAATAAGGATCAAAATGTCTTTATCCATCAATTTGATGTGGCATACACTGTCAACTTCCTTGGTCAAGTCAATGAGTCTCATAAGGTTTCCATATTTGAATCTTCAATGTAGAAAAAGGCTACAACCTAGCTAGTAGAAAAACAAGGATAGCCAACATGGGGATGATGCACTCACCACCTTTTGCATTTGGTTCCAATCTAGCAGAACAGATGCATATGAGCTTGAAAGATTGTGCCACCTTCAGCGACAAGGAGATTGATCAATTAAGGCATATATTGTCAAGTTCACTATTCTCAATAGTAGAATGGACCCCAATACTCAACCCATAGATAAGATGTTGAACACACTCGATATTCAAGGTTTCAATAAACCTATCCAGAAAGCATTTGCTTCTTATGATTTATTGGGTAATAGCATAGACCCATTCTATAGGAAAGCTCTTAGATTAGAAAACTTTCTATCCAAAGAAAATTCAAAAAAAGGAAAGAAACCTAACAATTCAACTCCAACAAACCACAATGATATTAGTGATTCCACTTCTGATTTTGACTTGGAGCAAAATCTAGCAATGAATAATCTAACTCCAAAGAGGAGGAGGAGAAAAAGCCCACCAAGAAAGAAGAAGGACAAGGGCAAGAAAAGAGAGAAAACACCAAGAAAAATGAAGTAAAAAATCTATTGTGTAAAAAGTGAAATAATCTCAGATACATTCAAGCTGAATGCGGCCTAAACCAAAGATGGTGTAGTATTTTCAATATGGCTACTCATAATATTGAGTACTACCGATACAATGGTAGGTATCATATGGCCCCCATCCTTGAGGATGGCAAGGTACTCAAACATCCCCCTCTAGCTAATGGACCACCCTCTAGGCCAATCAAGTTCCTACACCAACTTTTTCTTATAGAACTCAAGAGTACTAGCAACCCATTGGTGGCCGTGGTGCATGTGGTTGAGGTGGAAGAGGCCAAAATTGACCTTCTCTAAACGTGTTTCTTTTGCATGCAAGAAGGACAATGGAGATCAAAGTGTCTAAAAGCTCAAGCCTACGATGAGAAAAGAGATGGACAAGGCTCAACACAAATGCCCAAAGCCAACATAGTGAAAAACAAGGAATTCCCAAAGCCAAATGTTCATGCGATAACCTAGTCAAGCAAAACCTACAAAGACACTACATTGTGAGCCACAAGGACTTTGTGGGCTAAGCAAGTGTCACATAAATTGTAGGCAAGCTGATGGCAATGAAATATCTAGCCCCAAGCTCTAATGCGAAGGATAAACCCAAAATTTGGTCTAGTTGCTCGTGCATAAGGAAATATGTGCAGTCTAATGCACATACCCCACCAACTCAAGGAATGCAACACTAGGTGAAGAAACAACCACACCTAGCATGGAGTCACTTAAACCCCAAATTGGCTATAGGCCCAGAGTCTACAAAGTTATAGCAAGATTCTACATGGAAAGCAGTAACCCCAAAATAAGAGAAACAGAAGCAAGTTGCAAGAGAGGATTCGCAACCCAGTGGAATGAAGAATCCAAGTAGTCACCCTAGGATTAACAAAGAGAAGCAACCATAAGTTTATCCTAGTAAGAAAAAGAACCAATTACCAGATGATAACCTTGGTAAAGATTGCAAAATGAATCCAAAAGATCACCTTCCTTTGCAGAGTAAAACCCCAACCAATAATCCCAAAGGAAGTAGAAGCCAGCAACCTAATGTTATGCCTACAGTCGAAGGAGACACGCCAAAAACTAGAAGTAGTAGTTATGATGGCTCATGCTCTAAAGGCAACACTTCATAAAATCTAACAAGAGTTAGTGCCCACAAGGGACCTGCCTGATCTAACCATTCTAGTTATGCCTGCTTGATGCAACGACCAAATCATCTAGAACATCCTACTCAACAATGGATTTGGTGTCAATATCATCACATTAGCTACTTTTCAAGAATTAGGATTGATGGATTGGAAACCAACCCCCTTCCTAGTAAGAATGGCCAATCAACAACAGGTAAGATCTCTTAGTATCATCCGCATTGTACTTTTTGAAATTGCTACAATTCATTTTTTGGTTATCTTAGTTGTGTTCAATATGGAGCATGTTGGCAAAGATTACCACCTACTATTGAGTGAGAAGACATTGGCTATGCCAAGCAGCCATAATTGGGATAAAGACAAATGTACAATTTGCAAGAATCAACATAAAGTGATTTTGTTCTTAACCAATGTTTTTCTACCTACACCACACTACAAATTGCAAAACATACAATATGGTAGAAGGCTTAAGTGATGATGATAAAGAGGAATTCTTGAAGGCTAATGTTTATTTATAGCCCTAGTGTCTCATTAATGTGTTGTAGATCAGTTGACCAGTACATGCAACCACAAAATTTGCATCTTGAAGTCTTGAAGAAATAGGAGAAGGACAACAATCCCCAAAAAAATTTAGAACCCGGACTATGAGCCAAACAATACTGATGATGATTAGATTGTTGACCCTAGCATAAAAGAAATCCTAAGCCAAGACTGCAAGTTTGAGGCACAAATGCAGAAGATCACAAGAGGTAAAAGGAAGATGAATTAGACATAGGATATGTTGGTCCAAAAAAGACCAAACCAATCAAGATCATTGCTCGAGGCTTTCGACAACAACTCATCAACTTGTTGACCAAGTTTAAAGATGTTTTCACTTGGGAATACTTAGAGATGAAAGACTAGGTCCTCCCTTTTATTAGCACACCAGAATCCTTTGAATTTGGGTGCTATGCCAATTCAGATGCACTACTATAGGATGATGGCCAAATAGGTCAAAGAGGAGTTAGATCGACTATAGTGAGTTAGTAGATCGAGTGGATTGGATATTCCCAATTGTCTTTCTCAATGTTTTCAATGGATACAATCAAGTTTGACTTGCTCCTAAAGAATTTCATCACATGGGGAGTGTATGTCTGTACAACCAGCCTATTTTTAGAGAGACATGCAAGATATCTTTGGGCCTTATCTAACTAATTTTATGAGAGTCTTTCTAGATGATTTTAGTGTGTTTGGAAAAGCCACACTCCATTTGATGTGCCTCCAGCTCTACCGCACATGTTGTCAAAAAGCAAGTTTAAGTTGAAATCCTCTAAAATGTGTGTTTTCTATTAGAGGCATCATTTTATCAGGCCACATCATTTCTGAAGGCAACATTGCTATTGACCCCACCAAGGTATCAACAATCATGCAAGCCGCAATATCAAATTCACCATTTGTGCTACTTTGATTTATGGGTCAAATTTGGTGGCATGGCTGCCACCTATTACTTTTGGCACACATGGCTATCCTCTGGAATAAATTGGCACATGTGGCCAAACCTTCTTATAAATGGAATGAAAAAGTTGACATAGTATTTCGTTTCCTCCAAATGTTACTTTCCAAAGACCCAATCGTGATCCCACCAAATTGGGAAAAAGCCTTTCATGTATTTGTTGATGCCTCTAACATGGATATTGGTAGTGTGCTTATGCAACAAGATGCAAATGGATGGTTCCATTCGATGTTTTATGCAAGCAAAGGATTATCCAACGCCAAAAGAAACTATTTAGTCATAGAAAGAGAATGTATTGGCATGATCTACTCAATCAAGAAGTTCCAGTATTATTTGCTCGAGCATGCTTTCATTTTTCATGTGGATCATTCAACTTTAGTCTATTTGATCAAGCAGCAAAATGTCACTGGGAAAATCGCAAGATGGATTCTTATGGTGCAAGAGTTTGAATACATAGTCATATATCGCCCTAAAACCCATTATGTCATTGTCAACTTTCTATCCCACCTTGATTCACAAGAACCTCCAACTGGTCTCGAATATGACTTCTCAAATGCACAATTATTTGTAGCAAAAATGGATGCACCAAAGTCTAAGCCACCACACCCTCCTCTATGGTCATGATATGAAGAAATGATGGTTTTCTTGGAGACCCAAGTACCTCCATCCCATCTCCAAAACAAAAAATGAAAATGATTCTCTCTAAAGATGGTGTTTTGAGGTTATTATGGGCCAATTGTATTACCACACTCTCTAGAGTGCTACAATGAGTAGTATTCCCTATGGAGCAACTTGTTGTCCTAGAGGAAGCTCATCGAGGGATTGTCGATGGTCACTTTGCTACTGAAGTAGCAATCCACAAAATCCATTAAGCTAGTTTGTTGTGGCTGACCATGCATGATAATGCTTGCAATTGGGTCCAACACTACAATTCTTGCAAAAGGTTGAGTCCAACCTAGAGCTAGAGACAGCTTGCCACTCTAAACAATCCTACCTTTGGAACCCTTCCAAAAAGGAGAAGCAATGGAAAATTGAAGAATCCCTACTATAGTTGAAGAATTGGGATCTTCATATCCAAAGTCACTTTCTACAAGGAGTGCATCCCTCAATGGCAGAAGCATGTTACAATCTTGATGTGAGCTCTATGTGATAGACTGAATCCATTGTCTTCTCAAGCTACAGAAAGTTGTATCACTATAGCCAATTTTTTTCCACAAAATGGAAAAGTAAAGTAGAAACAGAGAGAATGACCATCCATGGGAGATTTGGCCTTCATTGAAGAATTTTCAGGCATTATCGAGTGGGAGATTGTGAAGAAGCTTTAGGAGTCATGATCAATAGAAGTCACAAGAATAAGAAGGAAAAGAGTTGGAACATGTTTGTGGATGCTCAACAATAAGATACGTGGGATGCTCAATGCACTAACAATCTTTCTATTTGTTTAATTGGCAACCCACTGGAAGCTAGTAGATAGAGTGTTCTTCACAACCTATGCTATTGAAACCCTCCAAAGTCGGTATTCTCAAGACAATGGCACTACGCCGATCCTCAAAAGAATGAATTTTTATACCTGCAGAACTAAATATATTCCCCTCTCTAGTGGAATGAGAGCTAAATTCAAAGACATTGAAAAGAAGGAAATGGAAGAAATGTTAGCAAGAGAGCCCTCCAAAGACTAAAGCCCTTCTAATTCTATTATGTTGAGTACATACAAATTGGGTGGAGCTAACTCCCTAATGAATGATGCGATTAAGAGGCAAGCGTTGGAATGAGTCCAAAGGTACATAAGAAGAGAGAATGAAAAAATCAAAGTCAAGAGCAAGCTAGCACCAAAAGCCTTCTTTGATGCCCTTGCGGCACTCTTTACAAAAGTCCCCATGGCAACTCAAAGTCCCCTTCCCAGTCAGATATATCCTAGAAATATTGATGACAACCCAACAAATGTAGTCTTGTTGCCATTCTTTAAGGGAGAGTATAATGAAGACCCTGATCTTCATGTAGCTAAGTGCGTGGTACCGTGTGTAGCCAACAATTCTAGAACCCCCAAGCATTGGTTGGTGATAGTCCCCACCACTTTCAAAGGCATGGTATTTCAGTGGTATGAGAGACAATAAATAGGAACTTTTAGCATATGGGACGACCTGAAGTTGGCATTTCTCAATAAATCTAGACGTGAAGGTTTTGAAGAGTGGATGCGAGAGGAGTTCATAAACTTAAGTCACTCTTTGGTAAATGGGTGGAAGCATATGTCTCTAGAATGGAATCCATACTGAAGAGATGGACCAACCATCACTTGGATGAAGGCATCCAAAAGGGAGTTTTTTGTAAAGACCAACTAGAAGTTTATAAGTTTGTGGAGCTAAGAAGACTAGTCCACCCGCCGCCAGCTATGGTGGAAGGTGCGAGATTGTATGATGAGTTGAAGCAAAGTTGTCGACAATGACCGCAAGAAGAGGAGTCTTATCTCCTCCTATGCCACGAATGGTATACCCACCAAATACAGTCCCAAGGACTATTCCCTATTCCTACCCTTAGATGCACATAGTGTCATAGTGCAATGCACTGAATGCACAGTGGCCACAGACAATAGTATCTAAAATTATGGTTCAACCACAACAATAGTGGCCTCAAACAATTTCCCCGATAGCAACTCAACAACAATAGTGTAACTCTACCAACTGGAACCAATAACCACCAGTCTCAATAGGAGCTCTAAATTAGAATCAGAACAGAGGACCCTTTGGATCAATCCAACCAATCTATGCAATGATTATGGAGACTTTCCAAAATCCTACTGCGAGCTCTAGGAGGAGAATTTTTGAAGGACTATTTGTCCAATTCAGTCGCCAGCATCAAGAAAGAGTTTATGGATGAGATTACATAATAGTGCAAACACTGAAGGTGAATATTGCCAACATATCCAGTCTAGTAAGTGGTGGAAGAGATGTGATGTGATCGAATACATAGTGCAAAAACTACCATTAGGCAGGACATTTTGCCTTTGAATGTACCTGAAAACTAATTGTTCCTAGAGCCTTCTATTTGTATTGTTTAAAGAAGACTCGTATAGAGGATATCTGCTCTCTAAAGGAGATACATGAAAGAAGGAAGAAAGATGAGGAAGCAAGATTCAACTTGTTGGAATCCAAGATGACCACCCAAGATATTGAACCAAAGACTAGAGAGTTTGATCCTAATTTCGGCCCAAGGAGGTTTCCCTCTTAGAGTTAGAAAGGATGACAGTATGGTGCACTAGCCCTAGATCAGAAGTGGAGCACTACAGATGTGGAGAAAAGGGACATATCTCACCAAATTGTCCAAACCTTAGGAGGTCCATGGATTACAAACCCTTATGTAGTCAATGCAAAGGATAAGGCCACACTACAAAAGATTGTCCTGGTCCCAACTCTTATGAAAGCCAACACCACCATTGATAATCAATAGAAGACCCAAGAACCTACCTCCAACTTAGTGGAATTGGATGTTGTTGGATAACACGTGCCAAGAAAAGAGAGCCCACATTTCCAAAAGAGAACATTCCTTCTATCAAAACTATGAAGTTCAATTTGCTAAAGGAGAAGCAATGTAGTACAAAACATAATAGTACAATATGGAGCAATCTAGTACCACATAAGGATATAGAAACAAATACAGAGACAAGGCCAAAGGTCTAAGAGATAGAGGATGCAAAAGTATCCCCAGTGATGGAAGAAGTGTAGATGTTGATGCTTCTAGAAGAAAAAGGAAAGATAAAAGTGGGTGTTGCCCCATTTCCTAGCCAATTGGAGAAGCCCATGGATCCCATCAAAGAGTATGACTTGGTCAAAGACCTAGACACCTTTAAACCAGACCTAACATTTTGATAATTTCTAATGCTATCTCCCAATTTTCAAAAGAAATTTGAAAGTATATTGACAAGAAGACATGTCCTAAGGATTGCTCCTACAACTGCTACTAAGTCTAATAGAGCCCCAGAGCCTGTGAAAGAAGTAGATGTGACTAACACCATCCTGGATCCTAGCACTCTAAAGATTATCATCTAGATTGAAGGATATTTAATTATGGATGTATTGATTGATTGAGGTTCATCAGTGAACATAATGATGGATGTGAAAATGAAGGATCTAGACTTGTAAGGTATGTAGCCTACACAATGGCTTATTAGACTTGCATACCAGAGAAGAATTAAGCCCTCAGGCATTCTCCCATATGTGAAGACAACTCTCATAGGACGAGACTATTGGCTGACCTATTTGGTGGTAAAACCAAATTCCTACAAGACCTCATGCCCTCTTCTTTTGGAAATACCATGGCTTTTTAAAGCAAGAGCACGAATGGATTGGTTCAAGAAGGGAACCCTAACCCTAGGCAGAGGACACACACAATAATAATATACTCCCCCAAATGGATCCTCTATATCAACTTCCTTGTGATCATATAACCATTTCCTCATATTTCAAGGTTTTCTATTGCCATAATACAAATTTCTTGTGGGTCTTGCAAGATTTTGAAGATGTCTTATGACCAGCTTCGTGGCTTCAATAACACCAATGAGGAGCCTTCTTTGCACTCCATTGAATGACAGTGAGATTATAGCATAGATCATGATGCATGGAGGTCTATTGGCCTCCATGTGCCATCCACCACAGCACCCTCTATATAGGTGCTTGTACTCCCTTCATTGCCCATAAAGACTAGCTTGATGGTTCAAACTACTCACTTTGGTCATGTAAGGTGGAGTGCATCCATGATACCTTCAATCTTTGGGAGTTTTTTACCCACCCTATTCCCTATCCAGTGGAGGATCCCATTGTTGGATCATCGATGGATCATGTGGCCTTGTGGGACCAGCTCAACTCTAAAGCTTGATCTTTCCTCTTTATAACTTTATAGGATTTTTTCCTAGTGCTAGTATATAGGTTGTGTAAAGTAGTGGAAGTGTACCATCATAAGACATTTTCCCACTAGATTACTCTTGAGAAGAAATTTTGGATGCTCACTGTTGATGATTCTTCTCCCATGAGGGATCATATCAACATGTCGAAGGATATGCAAGATGAGCTTGCATCCCTTGGCAAGATTATCTCTTCAAAGGATATGGCTAGGATTATTTTGACTCAACTGCCATCTCCCTAGTTTGATGTATTCTACACCATCCTTCCTACATCGAGGACCTATGAGAAGATTCTATGGGAGTAGCTTGCCCGGATTATTTTGGAGCATGACAAGCGTGCCAAAGAGGTTGCCAGTGGATCCACCTTCACCAAACCTAATGTTATAGGTTTGGGAGGGAGGAAGAAGAAGAAAGAAAATTCAATGCCTAAAAGATAAGAGCATTCTTCAAGCTCTGATGGAGAATCCTAAATGCCCATACTGTGGGAAGGGGACACATCCAAAGGCAGACTGACTCTTTCTCTGAGTAGCCTTAACTCATCATTGCTAGTGGTACCTCGAGTCTTATGATTCCCTCAGGTGATTTGCTATAGGTTCTCCATGCGTCCGAGGGTATCTTCATTGTCGGTGACATTTCTTCAATGTCTATTTGGTATTGGCACTTTGCCTTTGTTTCCTGATTGTGCATCGAGGTCCCTTTCATAGGCCCTTTATATTCCAGACTTGGGCTTTCCATTTCTCTTAGTTTATGGCCTTACTAGCCTTAGTATCTGAGTTGTCTTCACCAAGCAAGCCATTTGTATTGAGGGTTCTTCTACAGGGGTTGTTATTGTGACATGTTGGCAAGAGAGAGCAGGTTTTATATGCTCCATTCCCCTTCTCTTATGTAGGGTCCTTTTTGAGCCAATTTTCTATCACTACACTCATTTCCACTTTTGCACCATCTATTCCATAAGTTCCTTCCCATCCCTACCCTCTCCTCTAGTGGTTCCCTCATACCCCCCATCCCTTTTAAAGGGGGATGATCTCAGTGATGCAACTATGGATTCCTTGGCCCATAGTGCTTCAAAGGGAGTTTCCTAGGATCATGAGGAGTTTCTTCATCGGTAGTCTACATTGATGAACTTCATCAACATTGGCATTCATCATGTCACCCCACGGTGTGTTTCTTCCTTGCTTATGCTTAGCATTACTTATAAGTCACTTTCTTTGCAAACTTGCTAGAATTCTTCCACAAGACTATAAAAAGATGATATCTTTGGAGGATATTGCCATGGTTCTTCTTACGCAATTGCCATCTTCTAAGTATAATATCTCCTACACCAAGATTTTGACATCAAGAGTGAGTGAGACTCTTCTTTGGGAGGAGTTAGCATGTGTCTTGGAGCATGATGAGCGCTTTAAAGAGATCGGAGCTAGTGGATTTGGCTCTACTAATGCTAGTCTTCGTAATGGCATGCAAGTTATATGCAAGGTATTCAATAGAAAAGTGATAGAAGCTGCACAAATACTGCCTTTTGTTTTTGAAGAAGAAGAAGGTGAAAAGAATTGTAGGATAAGGACAATTTGTCTAGAAGGCGGGCCAAAGTATGAATTAGGGGCAGGCTACACCACATCCAGCATCTTAGAGGGGGTGTTAGCAGTCATGTTTATCATGCCTTATCATCTCTTGCCTATGAGCCTTAACTTGAGTAGATGAGGACTTTAGGAGATCTAACCTGTCTATTACTTGTTTTGACACAGGAGGTAGCTCATTCTAGAGCACTTAGTTTATTTCCTTTCAGTGCATTTTCTCCTCAAGTCGAGATTTTGTGTGCATTCCTTGGGTAGTTTCTACATTCATTAGTATGTCTCACCTGTCGGACATTGTGCACCTTTTCCAAGTTTTTTTGGGGGTTTTTTGGCATTTTACTTGCATTAAATGCTAGTCACCATCTTTAAATGCTGATCAATTTTTGGCCCTCGATTGCAATTGACAAATTTGGGGTTGATTGGCTATATATAGCATGTCCCTCTCACACTTGGAATTCATCTTCCTCATTCCTTAGTAGTTGCAAACTCCAACTCCATCATCTTCCTTTGTCTTTGGTGATGTGTCATCATCAGTTGATTTGGTGCCCTCAATGACGTTTGTGGGTTGTTTGCAAAGACTGATCTATCCTCCTTTTGTAATTAGCATTCTTTCCTTGTTCATTGCATATTTCTTTCTTATTTTATTGTAGTTTCTCTTTGTTCCTTTGTCTTTGTGTTTGTGTTCCTTCTTCCGTTGTACACTCTCACAGAAACTACGCTATTTAAAGTCACCTCAGCCAACAAAACAAATGTTGGACCATTTGGAATATTAAAAGATTGGCCTATTAAAATTGTAGGCATCAGATTCTCAGTTAAATTCATTGTCATGAAGGGAGTCAACTATGACATTCTGATGACAGCAAAAGAAGCACAAAAATAGTGCACAACAAAATCTATACATACACCATATTTTCATTTTTTGTAAAAAAGATAACAAGCACATTGTTACAAAATCACTAAAATAATATCCCACATAAGGGGGAGGGGGGCCACATCTATTAAAGTCAATGATATGCTTTCAAGTGTTACATGCATTGCATTTGTAAAGGGTAGGAATACTCAAAATTAAAGGCCAAAGGCCTTATAATATCAAATGTATCAAAAAATTCAAAGAAATAATAAAATACGAAGGGGTGTGCTTTTTGGGGGTGGGGTGGAGTGCACGAGTGGTTATGTGCCTCTTTCCCTTCCCTCTCTCTCCTCCAATCATATATTCTCCTTTTGGTGGTGCAAAAATTTGTTCTCTTTCCTCTGTCTTTTGTGCAGAATTTCCTATTTTCTCTTTGCTCTTACATAATGGTTGAAGCTATGGATGAAGATCATGAAAATGACAAATTGGTTCATTATTAAGAGAGAGATTTATGGTTTCTTTTCAGTTTTGAGATTAATGGCAGAGCCATACACATAGATTTTGTGTGCTTTGTCCCTGGTTTTACTTGGTTGACCTTGGATGACAAGTGTACAAGCGATTGAAGATTGGGGTAATGGCTTAATGTTCTTTGGAAACCACACAAAATCTATGAGGATTGAGATGGATACTTGGAATACCACAATTGATGTGGATACCATCTCTATGTTGTTGAGGAAGAGCAACACCAAGTCTGCATCAAACTCTAGTCTGCTCACAAATGCGTCCCCTATCTTGACAATGAGCAAGATTGGATGCATATCCTAGCTACCATTGGCTTGCCTTTCTCAAATGATGAGGATGATCAAAAGTAAGCAGCCACTACAATCAGCCATATTGAAGAACAAAGAAAAACAATAGATGCCATAGACCAATGCTTGCTAACAATTTCACTGAGTGTATGATGGCAATAAGTAGTAAGACAACAACTCCTAGCATGACCTATCCAGAGCTTGCAAACAAGTTGGAGTTGATTAATATCCTATAATTTTTTCAAAAAGACTACATGAAAATCCTATTACAAATCTAAAACTGCTCAAAGAGCTCTACAAAACTAGGCCCTTCTCAAGAAGGAAGTGGACCAAAGTACATGACCTACACCTGCTCTACAAAACTAGGCCCTTCTCAAGAAGGATGCCAAGTTTGAAGAAGAAGCAATGTTAGATGATGAGTTTTTTTATGGGGAAGATACAAAAAGTGTATACACAATTTTAAATCAATGAAAGAAGCTTCAACTACAAGATTTGAAATAATCAACTATCACATCAATGGACATGTGCTTGAACAAATCATTGTCGACTCCAAATGATTAACAAAGTAGTTAGGATGGATTGTGATAGAACTCATCTAGAGTACTTGGAAGTGCTAGATGATGAGCAAATGAAACTCAATCAAGCAAATTCAGTAACATAATATAAATCTGGGATAGCTTTTGAGCTATTACCACTAGAAGAAACACCCTCATCAAAAGCGAAGGCTGTGATTTTAACTTTGAATTAGAAGTCAGCTTGGATAGTGACCCAAAAATTTATTTGTTTTCTGAAATGTGACATATAAAGGAAAATCTACCTATCCACCTACAACACAAAAGTCTAAAGGAGGAGCGAAAAAATATTACAAAATTTGTCAATGTTGGGAAACAAAAGAAACTACAAGATCTTCCTAAATGTTTTGCCAAATTTAACAAAGGAGACCAAACAGTGGTGTTTCTTGGGGCTAAATAACAAGGACAAATCACTGAGCCAATAAAAGGTCACAAGCTAAAGTGAAAGAAATTGACTTAGCAAACTAAGGGTGAAAATCCTAAACCCATCTTTATCACTGACGATCTTACTAAAGACAAGGAAACTAATCTCACCTTTTATAAGAGTTCAAGGATGTGTTCTCCTAGTCACTTTGGGAGCTTAAGGAAATAGGCCCAGCATCATTACCCATAATATCTCCATGGTGCCAAATGCAGTGTGCAATGAATTCCAAGCACATTAATGCAGTCAATGAGAATATTAAAAATTTGCTAAATTATGATTTCCTTTACAAAAGTGAGCACATGGTCTAAGTTTTTCCCATTGCCATTGTGTTGAAGAAAAACATAAAATTAGAGAGTGTGTATACTACAAATATGTCAATGTAGCAACAAAAAGAGATAACTATCCACTACCTTACATCGAGCTCATTTTGGAAAGGATCACAAGAAAGGAATCCTATAGCTCTCTTCATAGATTTTTAAGTTACAAGCAAATGCAATTTCATCCAAATGATAGACACAAAACAATTTTTGTGGCCCTATGGAGCATTTTTGCATACATACTAATGCTCTTTGGTCTAACCAATGCTTTTGCAACTTTTCAATGGCTAATTCGCACAATTTTTAAAGATATGCTCCACAAATAGTTAGAAGTATCCATGGATAACCTCTCCATACATATCAACTAGGCAGAACATCTCAAAAAGCTTCAAGAATTCTTTGAATGGTGTAGGTAGTACAATCTCTCTTTAGACCCTTAAAGTGCCAAAATATGCCTTTCTAGGATATGTAGTATTAAAGAATAGCATTACAACAACACACTTTTCAAAAGTCATAGAGTCATTGTCAAATTGCACCATCCACAAACTACAAGGGAGTTCAATGCTTCCCCAACCACACTAGATGTTATCAATGGTTTATTCTAAATGACATACTAATCACTCGACTGTTGAGATATCGAGCTCCACTGGTGATATACCAGGGTGACCATTGTGCATTTATGTCACCGACTTGTTAGCTGCAAATGCGATTGGTACACCGCCCATGAATAATAGCCAAATGACAGCTATCCTTATCTACTCTAGTTCGTGGCTCAGTTAGTATGCCACCTTAGTTAGTTGAGTTTGGTTTGAGACCCATATATAGGGTTCTTCTATTTCTTTGTACTAGAGTTCTTTTGGCTTACACAACTAAGAAGAGAAAAACTGTTTTCAGCCTCCACCTTTGTGTGTATTCCCCCATTGTGTAAGTGAGAAAGCTACAAGTGAGACTCCTTTCTTCTCTCCCACAATCTTGACATGGTATCAGAGCCTGGTTCGTGGTAAGGAGCTCAAGAAAGCAAACCAAGTTCACGGCGTTCTGGTAAGAGGACCAGTGCTGCTTTCATTTTTCGAGTTTGGAAGCAAGTCTCTGTAGGTAACACAGTCGGAAAGTGCAAGAGTGCATTGTCTCAGATTGAGACGCCCTTCGCGGTGTAGCAAGAGGGCAGTATATGCTATGGGGAAGGGCTTTAGCCCAGGGTTGCCCTGTTTTTTTGATTCGAGGCCATTTCGGGGCCTGTTTTGGAGGCGGAAGTTTTCCGCACGCACTCAGGAAAAGGCCCTGTTTTTTGCTGTGCGACCACTGTTCTACAGGTCGGTGAAAAGTTACTATAGAAATTGCATCGTATACCTATGCGTAGAGACACTGGGAGTTACAGAATCATTCTTATTGCCTGTTGATGCAAAATTGTCACTAGGAAGTGACTGTGTGGTCAAATACCACTTTCATTAGTTTTGCAGATTTGCCCTTGTGAGGCTGAAGATGTGTTTTTTTGCAGTGATAGAATTTTTTGCAGTGTTCTGTAATGGCATCTGATTCTCTTTCATAGATTGTCACTGAAAAGCTTGACAAGAACAACTTCCAAGCATGGAAGTTTAGAATGACGAATTTCCTTATGGGAAAAGGATATTGGGGATTCGTTGCAGGAAACGAAGAAGAACCAGTTCTTCGTGATGTTTCCAATCAACAACAAATGCAGGCATTTAAAGGATGGCATGAGAGAGCCAGAAAAGTTATGTACTGGCTGTCTATCAGTATTTCAGACTCTATGATTGTGCATATTCAGGATGCAAGTACGCCAAAGGAGGCATGGGATACTTTGTTAAAAATGTATAGCACAAATACACAAGCCAGGAAAATGCAGCTCAAGCAAGAGTTGCACAATGTGCAAAGAGAAAGTATGAGCATCAATGACTACCACATGAAGGTGAAGAAGATTGCAGATGCACTTGCTTCCATTGGGTCGCCAGTGGAAGATGATGATTTAGTTTCTGTGACCTTGAATGGTCTAGGAAAGGATTATGCACAGTTCTGAACATCCATTTCCATCTGTGAAAGATTTCCTGATTTTGAGGAGTTGATTGCTCTTCTAATTTCTGAGGAGCAGAGAAATGGTGGTGCATCTTCTTCAGGAGGAACTTCAAAAGATGCTGTCTTCTACTCAAATGCTGGAAGAGGTAGAGGCAGAGGTAGAGGAGACTGATCTGGAGGCCGTGGTAGAAATCAGAATATGCAGCAAACTTAAGAAAAACAGTCCTATGGAGGAGGACGTGGTAACTCTAGAGGAAAGGGGAGCCAAAGAGGTCGTGGTGGATGGCAAAGAGGCCAAAATGCAAACAGAAATGTTGAATGCTACTACTGTGGTAAAATGGGTCATATGGCTAAAGACTGCTATAAAAAGCAGAATGATATCTCTCTGCCCATGTGCCTTGGCCCGTCCGAGTAGACTCCCTTGGCCTGTCTGAGTCCACCCTGTCTGAGTCGTCCATTCGGCCCTCGGCCCATTGGAGTCACCCACTCGGCCGCTACAATTCGGACAAGTTGGGCTGAGTGTGGACTTTTCCAAATTTTCCAAAAATTTGACTAGACCAGCCGCACAACCTGTCGCGAGTCCTCGTAACGCTCAGAACTCGATTTTGGTGCAAGAAATAGGCAAAGTCATAAGGTGCAGCCACTTAGCAGCTTGTGTAGGCTGTCGTGAGACCTAGAGTCCTAGAGACAACCCCCTGAGCCATAAACCCTGACCGGACCAAGAACGAGCAAGGCAATGTAGCAGGAAAATCCGAAACCCTATCAAGACAGCCAGAGAATTGATCGACAAGCCTATCAGGTCCAAAATGAAGCGAGAGTGCGTAAGACGCTTAGATATTGTTTGTCGCACTTACCTTGAATTTTTGCACTTGAAGTACACTTAAGGAAAACTAAAAGCCCGATTGAGCACAAGTGCATGGGAAGGAACACACACTGAGAGGAGATAAATTGAGGATTGTATTTAATAAGTCAAGGAACTCACTCAGATAAACAACTCAAGGAACCCATCAATAGGAGAAGACCCAAAGACATAGACAGACTATCGACACACGGAGTAGGACCAAGCAAGCGGTGCCAAAGAGGTGGATTTAACAAACTTACTCAACTTGATCGATAGCTTGGTGGAGCACAAGAACACGACGATGGCAGAAGAAAACCTAGACCATAGGCCGAATGAGGAACTCAACTTAGGAGTCTTCCCAGAGGCGATTCAGCAGCTGGTTAGTAGCTACGATGCGCACACCCGGTATGAGCACCGTGGCAGGACAACAGATGCCATCATCGCAAACTCAGAAGAGGAGAGGAAGCTAGCCCACAAGGCACTGCAAAGCATAGTAGAGTACAATAGAGACCAGCAGGCTAGGAGCCAAAGGCAAAGCACAGAATTGCACAAGGTATAACAGGTGTTGAACCTAGCTGGTAGAAACTGAACTGATCACGAGAGAGCCCTGGAAAGAGACTTAATGCTGAGCGAGCTTCTCATGAAGCGACAGCTAGACAACACAACAGCAGAGCAAAGTGCTGCAACACTAGCGACATCATTGCTAGCAAGATTAGGAGCAAACCAAGGCTCCAAGAGTGAGTCCAAAATCCCGATCGTTGCAAAGCAGCTCGACAAGTACCAGCTCCACGACGATCCATACAGTTTTGTAGAGCAATTTGAGCAAGTCTGTGAGGCCAACGGCCTCACTGACCTGACTCAGCGCTCTCAAGCGTTCGGGCTCTGCTTAGGTGACAACGGTAGAACTTGGTATACGAGCTTAGATCCCGCAAAGCAAACCAACTTCAATGGCCTCAATAATCTCTTCATCAAGAGATTTGCCGAGCCTGGATACTCCGATAATCTACTAGTGCGATTGATGAATGACAAGCAGAAGGAGAAGGAGGACATTCGTGATTACGTGACCCACATGAGGAGTCTCTTCAAGAGAATCCCTATGGGCAAATGATTGGGCAAACAACCAACTGAAAGAGCAGTGTCAATTGTATTCATCAGCAGAATTCAAAATGAGGAACTGTATAAGGCTTTGGCAGGCAACTCAAGCTTGTAGCGAGACGTGCTAGCTAGGGTTTTTGAGGAAGCCATCAGAGTTGACGACCAGCTGAAAGAGAGAAGCTCTAGGAGCTTAAACTCAGAAGAAACCAACTCGCAGAGCTCAGAGAGAGCTTCAACCTCTAGTGAACGATCAGGCCCAACCACCCAAGATAAGGGGAAAGCCACTGAGACAAACCAGGACTTGGCTGATGTAAAGATGGAGATAGCCAAGCTTCAAGACATGTTAAGATGACCAACGTGCCCACACATCCAATGCGTGTACTATGGCGGAAACCACTTGCTAGCCGAGTGTCAAGACCCTAGGTCAAGATCTTGCGCTATAACTGCGGTAGGTTTGGTCATGACGTCGCGCATTGTAGATTACCAAAAAGACTTCCGTACTTGCAACCATACGACCAACCCTACCTAGCAAACAGGCCGCAACCATTCTTTGGAAGGGGAGCTCCATTGGCCCTTCCTGTGCCTAATGACATTAAGCTGACTGTTCCTAGGATGGACATAAACCCTACAGGCATACCTAGACCGCCTGATCCCTACGTGACCCATCCACCGAGTGATGCTCCAGTCCACTTTATGGAAGAGCCGAATGAGGAAGAGACTTATGTATACCCTTACGTCTCACACAAGAACGAGGGAAACATAGTCCTTATGGACTATCGACCAGTACTGGTGATGGCATTAGGAAGAGGATGAGGTAGAGGCCTAGGAGGGTAGATGCAGGATCCAATCATCTGTTGGACTTGTGGTCACCCAGGGCATGTCTCATCACGCTGCCCTGAGAGAGTACCCTAAGAGGGAGCAGCAGAATAGAGACAAAGCTGACCTAAGGTGCGTTGAGTGTAGGATCACTCATCTCTTTGTTGACTGCCCAAAGTGAAAACCATCTTCGAGTTTAGCCAACGTGCCATGTGTCCCATTGGGGCTGTTTGGTGTCGAGAACCTTGATGGGGAGGCCATACCTATCCCATTGCGGGTCATGACTTGTGCCTAGACGAAGGAGACCAGCATATCACTGCCAGGGCCTAGCAACCTCGATGCAGCATCGATAGGGAAGAAGAGCCGTAGGCGGAGAAAGAAGAGGCTTGAAGCTAAGGTTGCACTGAAAACTGAGAGTGCTAGTACTCTACCTGCTGGAAAGAAGGTCACTGATGCAAAGGCAAAAACTTTACCCCCTAAGACGACCAAAAAGGGAAGTGCTAAGGTAGGGGAATACCCACATCCAAAGCGCCAACTAGAGGCCATAGAGAAAGTAAAGGAATGAGTGAAAGAGGCCCAAGAGCACCTAAAGGATGTTGAGCCCATCCTAGAGGACGAGATCGATGATCTCTCTAGCATAAGCATGCCAGTCTCACCCCCTCAGACCAAAGTCAGGGGATGTGACCGCACCACAAGCAATACTGCTTAGGCCAAGTCTTGATGCTACAGGCTCGCAAAGTAGTCATGGCCATTGGCCAGGACAATCTGGATTAGGAGAGAGACGAGCAGCCAACGATAGAAAAAATGAAGATTTTGATGGTGCAAGGCAAGAGGAAGTCAAAACTAACTAATGTGCATGCCAAAGATTGATTTATATGAATACAATGCAATGACACTTGCAGCACTATCTAAAATCCATAAATACTTGATCTCAACCTCATTACTTGTACCAACCAATAACACAACTCACAAACAATAATATGTAATTGCAAACTATGGTTTTCATCAGGTCAACCTGGACTACCTAGTGAGCTTTACTAGTAGACAACTCACTGAGATGGAAATGAATTACTCGATGACAGAGAGAGAGGGCTTGGCCATGGTGTTTACTATTAAGAAATTCCGGCATTATCTATTGGTTACACCCTTTACCTTCTTTGTGGACCATCAAGCCTTGCTATATCTAGTGAAGAATAAACCTTGCGCTATAGGGACGCATAGCTCGGTGGCTCCTTTTGCTTTTGTAGTTCGACTTCTCTGTGGTTGCACGAAAAGGAAAACAACACTACATGACTGACCATGTGTCATGCATCCCCATGGGAGAGGCCATTGGAGAAGGCATTGCTGATGAATTGCTAGACGCCCATCTCTTTAACCTTTCCAGTGAGAGAGATTTATTTAAGGCTGATCTAATGCCATATTGGTGGGCAGATGACATAGTCCAAGTGCTTGAGCACGGACTGCCTGAGCGACCGATAGAAAAGGCAAGACTTAGGCGACTCATCCTCAAGATCCAACCCTACCAGTTATAGCAGGGAAACTATATCGACTAGGGCAAGATGGATTGGTATGTAGATGCGTGTGCGAGCATGAGATGCATGATCTACTCTCAAGGGTGCACAGTGGAATTGCTGGTGGGCACTTTAGCGGAGACACGATAGCCCGCAAGGTACTGCAGTCTCAAGTATGGTGGCCAACGTTGTTTCATGATGCATCACAATTCATTAAGCATTGTGACGAGTGTCAATGGGAAAAAGGTCTAGATTCGCAAGGATCAAATGGAGTTGACCCCAATCATTGCACAACAACCCTTCAAAAAATGGGGAATTGACTTCATAGGACCCATTAGCCTAGCTGCATAGTATTCACAGGCCAAATACATCATTGTGGCCACAGACTACCTAACGAAATGGGCAAAAGTGAGAGCGACACGAAAGAACGATGCTAGAATGACTGCCAAGTTCTTGTAGGAGCAGGTGATTTCACGATTCGGTTGCCCCATCGAACTAGTCAGTGACCAGGGCACACACTTCATCAATGAAGTGATAGCGCATATTCTATCCACTTTTCTAATTATCCATCAAAAATCCTCTCCATAATACCCTCACGACCAGGCAGAATCCACGAATAAGATTCTTGTAAACTTCCTGACCAAAGTAGTCTCTGCTTTGCGCAGCGACTGGGATAACAAGCTGATGGCAGCCTTGTGGGCTTACTGTACAGCTTATAAAATGGCTGTCGGCTAGACTCCCTTTAGGTTGACCTACAAAATTCAAGCAATTCTCCCTGTAGAGTTCTTCGTTCCTAGCCTGAGAATAGCACTTCAGGAATGATGGGAAGGAAAGGAGGCATGGACGCAACGCCTAGCTGAGCTCGAACGCCTCTCAAAAACTCGTCTTCTAGCCGCTCATGCACTCATATATGTGAGAAGGCATGATGCAAGAGTTGGTTTGACAAGCACGTCCAAGCAGCGCGATTTTGAATTGGGAGACTTAGTACTCCTATACTCAGTTAAGGCGCATAAGTAGAAAATGAATTTTAGAGGTCTTGGACCTTTCAAAGTTCGTGCAATCAGCCAAACTGGCAACGTTGAGCTCGAGACTCTTAGGCTTCTTCAATGGTAGTCGTGTCAAGAAGTACTACCCTCCCACGCATCCTCTGCAACATGAGCCACCAATGTTAGAACCCCTTGTCAAAGTACGAGTAGCCATGATCACTGAAATGGATGATGAGGATGAGGAAGCCATAGAACCTGCATACATACATATCATGGTCACTTCCAAGCGAACATGCGCTTTCAATGCCTTGATTGACAAGGGAGCAGACTTCAATATCTTAACTCACGATCATTGGACCCAACTCGGCAAACCACCACTATAGCCCACCAATGCCAAATTAAGCCCATATGGGGGCCACTCATATACACTTCTCAGCAAGTGCAGGGACACCGTTTCTATCGAGTCTGAGATATATCAATGATCTTCTACGTGTTGCCAAATGTTGAAGATGCAGGCACAAAATCGCTGCTAGGGCGAACCTTCAAGAAGCAAACTCACTGCAATGTTGATTATGAATTGTAGTGTATCCACCTCGCCATAGGCAACATTTGCATTGTTACAGCCTTTAGCAAGGGTTGTGTGACCTCGTCAAAATTCACAAGACCACCGGTAGAAATGTTAGCAGCCAAGTCTAAGGAGGGGGTAGTGCTCGGTCGCCACCCACTGAATCTCTAGAATCGCCGCTCATAGCAGCAAAGGCTAAGGTCCAACAGTCTAGGCTTCAATGGAGGCCCAAGCAACCACACAACCACCATATAGGAGTTGACACTCACATCCTCATAACACCAAAACCTCTAAACCTAGGAGGCCAAGGCGCAGTTATAGAAATCGACGCATGATCAAGCCAAGATGGGTCCCTAAATCCCTCTTGCATGCACAAGGCTACTATGAGGGAAATGCCTGGATATGGATCCCTAAGGCCGACACGGCCGGAGGTACTACTCGCACACCGCCCTCAAGTTTGATCATACCAAGCCCCATAAAACCTCAAAGCCAGAAACTGCAGTGCCTTCAAGACCTATATCCATCAAGCTCATCCGCACATATGCCCAAGAAGGTCGAACAAGCCTATCGGCCCAAACGACAAACACTGTCACATGAATCAACACTCGATAGAGCCGGTCAGACTTCCCTGATCCATACCGAAGGCAACAATCTGTTAGACGTCACTGCTACTACCCCAGTCCTAATTCAAGAGTTCCAACCGCAATCTCAAGAACACCCGCAACCACAACTATTTGTTGTCAAAGGATCTAGTTCTATCAAACCCCAACCGCCAATAGGTCTTTGACCTCCTTATGAGTTGAAATCATTCTTAACACTGGCTGCTGATCTGGCTGAGGGCACAGAGGAGGATACGGTTGATTGCATTAGATGACTCGATGCCACTTTCATGTCTTTAGCTCTGAGCTATGATCACTTGGATTTAGGCCTACTGCAAGAACCCTTTGCAAATGAAGTTCGAACGATGCCTTGTTCTTGGGAGATGTTTGAATTTGCATTCGCAAAAGCCTCTAACTCCGCTGTTGAATTGCTCATCAATGAGATATCCAAAGAGTAGGCCATCAAATAGCGCCTCATCATGTCCTATGATAAATGAACCACTTCTGCCATTACTGACCAAGAAATCACAAAATTATCAAAACTTGCTGATACTGAATCCCCATTCTTAAGGTAGTGGTACACTCTTCGATTGCAATGGAAAGTTGAAGGATGCCAAATAATGACCAATGCTGAGCAGCGCTGCGCAATCAAAACAGTGGAGTACAACCCCACTTATGTTGCATCAACCTCGTATAGAGTGTTAACCACTCTTGGTGGCCAACCCATGGAAGAGCACATCAAAGGACCCCCCTAGCTCGATCGCCTACTGACTGAGGAAGAGTTACATATTGCTAGCCATGTCGATTTTGGTGACTTCCTAACAGATGTTCTCACATACACCACACACGTAGGCATTCAACCCTTTGATCTAGACCGTGAAGCTCAGTTAGAGTACAATCCCAGTTTCTATACTTGTCTCCTACACAGTAAATCCTACCCACATTGCAGAATGCTCTTGACCTCCTAATTTTCAATCCTAGGAAGGATTTTTCTCAAGCTAGAAGGGGAGGGGGGTAAGGTGAATCAAACCAAAACCAAGGAAAATCAAGCAAATACATAAACACGTAAAAAATGAGTGAGGTAGGGAAAATGGCACGAGAACTTTGAAATAAAGGGAAAAAAAAGTCAGATATGAAGGGAGGAATCTACATTGGATTTTAATGCTTTCATTCAATAAACACATAGAGTCTTTTTTTCCAGAAAATTATTATTTTGAAAGCACTAATGAAAACTTGGGTTCATGATAGGAACGAAAGACATCGCAGCAAGACCATGCCCACCGACTCCCATTCAATGGAGGAGGAAAGGATGCAATATCAAATCACCCTAGAAAACCGCGCCTACAACCAGCTCAAATTTTGAACCATCCATAACATAGAGGGTGTGGTGACCAAGGAGGAAACAACCAAGAGAGTTGTTGAGGAGTGCAACCTCACAAAGTACCTTGAGAAGTTTGCACAAGAGCCTGACCACACGAAGTGTGTGGAGTTCCTCAGGATGTACAACCTAGACCAGGAGTGCAGCATTGTGACGGTGGGAAGGGGAGAAAAGGCCAAGCAGGTGCAGGTACACTTAAACCCAGCCTTGGTGGAGAAGGCGTTGGGGTTGGAGCCAAAGGTAGAGAAAAATTATAAGAGAGATGTTTATGCCATGCTTAAGATGAAGAGGGAAGAAGTGCTGACCAATGACGACATCAACATCTAGGACATTCCTGATGTGGAAGCCCATCTACAAGCAAAGCTAGTGCATGTGCTCTTCTCCAGCTAGTGCTACAACTCCTTGATGCATCGAATTAGCATGCATGTACTGGAGAATGTGGCAGCTTGCACCTTGGAAGAAGTCGACTAGAATGGCTATGTACATAAGGCCATTGACGTAAGACCGTTGACATAAGACCGTTGAACAGGCGGCAAAAGTGCTTGCTTTGGACAGTAAACCAGCAGGTGGGGATTCCCCAATGTCCAAGACCACAGAAAGAAAGAAGGCCTCATCCAAAGCCTCATTCATTGGCTACAGAAGCATTTTGATTGCCCTCATTCAGGAGGCAGTAAAACAGGCTCAGGATGCAGAGGAAGGAGAAGGAGAAACACCCCCCTCACTAGGACGAAGAGGTATCTAGTGACAGAACTGAGAGTGAAGAAGAAGGGGAAGAACAGAAGGAACAGATGAGCAAGAAGACATCAAAGAAAGCTATTAAAAAGAAGACACAAAAGAAGAAGCAGGACGAAGGCCGAAAAAAAGAGAAAGAGGATTTAGAGAGGGCAAAGAGGGAATCCCTCAAGGAGGCCGAAGAGAGGGAGAAGAAGAAAAAAAAGGAAGCAGATAGATTGGAAGAAGAGTCTAGGAAAACAGAGAAAGATAGGGAGAGAAAAGCTACTGAAGAAGAGGAGGAGCTAAGAAAGAAGGAGGAGGAAGACTTGGTCAAAGCTACACGCCGGTCAATCGAACAACAAAGCATTGGTAGATGACCTAGGGGCTATGAGCCCGCCCAGAGAGGATGGGCCCGGAGCATGTAGGTGCCATAAATTGTACTGTCAGCTGTCACTGAGGGCAAAGGCAAGGCTCCCATCCACCCTATTCCGACCCTCCTGGTTCCTCCCACCAAAGCAACAACCCTCACCCCGATCATCCCCACCAATGCAGATGTCTCAAACTTTGTGGTGTGGATGCAGTACTTTATTAACAAAGAACTAGCCCAAGGGAAGAGCACCGAGACCATAGCCACATGGTAGAAAAGGCTGACCACGGACGCCGAGTCAAGGCAGGATCCGAAGTGCCAGAAAGTGTAGGCCTTGACCACTCCCATCCACACAACAATGATGCCACCAGCTAATTATGACGAGTACATTGCCAAGCTGCTCTCTCAATTGGAGAAGGCTAAGGAGGAAAGGAAGATAGCTGAAAAAGAGTCGGTGGTTGCATTTTAGCTCGAAAAGACCCAAGTAATAGCCATGCAGCAAAGGGAGATCTTTGATCTCAAACAAGAGCTGAAGGCTAAGGATGACAGGGAAGAGGGCTAGAGGCAGATGGAACACAGGAACTTGTGAAGATGCAAAGAGAATACAAGCTCTTGATTGTGCAACATGAAGAGTTGACTGCAAAAACCAATCAGATCAAAAATTTATGGCTGAGTTTACCGCCATGGATGAGGAAAGAAAGTAGGAGTTAGAGCAGTAGCAAAAAGAGATCGAAACCATGACCGAAAAGCTGAACCAAGGAAAGAAAGAATAGGAAACCATGAGGAAAGAGCTAAAGGAACAAGAGCAAAAACTCGTGTCCTTGGTCCAGAGGCAGGTGAAAACATGAAAGAGATGAAGAAGAGAGCCGAGGAATGGGTAGGGAAAAATGAAAGAAGGGTGAAGACACTAGTGCGGCGCCTGGCTTTAGTAGAGAAAGAGAAGATCCTTGCATAGAGCAAAGCAGAAGCCACCCAAGTAGCCTTTAATACCCAGAAAAAGGTCTTTTTAGATACACTAATGGACACCACCTGCCCAGAAGAAGGAGAGTCATTGGAGGTGGTTAAGAAGAAACTTAGTATCGCACGCAAAGCTCTGCACGCAGGGCTGCGGATGCCACCCCAACCTGCAAAGGTTAAGCTGAGCTTGGATGATCAATGAAAGTACCTGTTACTAGCCGGCCTAACCCCCCAGGAAATTGATGCGATAGGGTTTGAAGAGGGAACAAAAACAAGGAGATTGGCAGAGGGATGAAGCTGAACTTCAATTTGATATGGGAAGGTTTAGAAAAGAGGTGATCTCACAGCCCCCCTCGACGCATTCCCAAGAGCAACAACTGGTCGACACATCTGCGGAAAGACAAGCCGCGCTCAGGGAAAGAAGGAAAAAATTAGTAGAAGAAACCAAAAAGTAGCTAAGGGCCAAGCCAGTCGTGCAACCTTCCATGTCCCTCCCACCATGCCCTGATGACATTCCCGTTGGATTCCTCCCAGTGCTAGGTGACAACAAAAATAGCAGGGTGACAGTGTTTGGATGGTCGCTAGCAATAAGAAGTGGTTCAAAAGCAATCGCCAATTGTGGAGAGTGGTCATGAGGCAACAACAACAATTGTGTGGTTGAATCAGCAAGGCGATGGTTGGAAGGTGAGAGAATAACCCCACGTTTATGGCGTACCCTCGTAGGGTAGGAGTGGATTTTGATGCCACCCTCCACGGGTGATATGATTTTCCCATTATCTACAACTCTAATGTTGTCTCTTTTGAACATGCCCTCATCTTCAACTCGGAAAGCTAGGATGACTACATGACTCGCTTCCTCATTGACTTCTCCTCTTGCCCTGATCTAGCTTTCATAACTACATGTAATTATCTTAGGCTTCTTAAATTATTACTTAATCAGCACCTGACTCCGCAAGAACATGGCGTGTCTCCCCTCTTCTTTTGATCCTAATGCCATCAATAGTTGTGCCATGGCATGCCTAATGATGAGGGCTAGCCTCCTCCCTTCTTTTTGTCTAGCTCTCCTAGAAGACATGAACGACAGCCAGTTCACCAAATGTTATCATCCTTTGCTCTCCACCACTTCACTCCACCTTCGCATGAATCTTAAAGGATACATGCAGAGCTGGCAATTTTTGAGCAAATCCATCCAACCCCCTTCTCCACCTAATTCAGACGATGAGAATTAGGCATTGGTTGTCATGCTACTAGTGTAATACTTTTTATAAAAAAAAAGAAAAAGAAGAAGAAGCAAAAGAAGAAAAAGAAAATCATGAAAGAAAAAGCAAGAAGAACATCACACAAGGACATGGAAAAAATGACTCACTTGAAGAAGCACTTAGCACCACATAAAACACGATCACTGCACCTAGGGGTCCTCAAGTTAGGCATACCTGGTGGCTTCGGTCAGCCGGCTCTGCTCCTAACCCCCTAGCCCTTTTGATCCCCCACTTCACGCTTAGGGCTCATCAAGGGCAGGATATACCTAGGGAGGTAACATTCGCCTATGGTTAGACCTGTCACCCTAAGCTACTTGCACTGCACCTCCCTTTACATGAATGGGGTCCTCAAGTTTGGGACGTCACCCAGGCTTTCCTTTGGTTAGATCCACCTCCCCATTCTACTAGCACAAGCACAATGCACCACACAATAAGGTAGACACTCCCCTTAGGTAGCGCACCGCACCTTCTCCTTTCAAGCATTACAAAAGGCGACAAACTACCAACTTTGGAGGCCCCCATCATCCACTTGGTATCCAATTGGCTTCTCCGACAAACATCATTACCAAGCTTCCACAAGAACCCGAGTCTACATGTGGCCCTACCTTCACCCGCGAACAAATTGCCAACTGCCTACCATTCCCCAACAGTAGCCAAAAGTGCCATGGGACTGGCACCCAGACTGGCACCCATCTCGGAGGGGGGGTAATGTTAACCCCAAGTTGAGATGGTGGAGAAAGATGGCGGAGAAATGAAGGAAAAAGTGGAAAAAAAATGGAAAAAGAGCAAAGACATGCAGACGGCCTCTAAAGCTAAGCTGGGGCAAAAAGTGCAATTTTAAATGAAAGGCACCTCAAAAAGCTCTAAAAACTCTTGTAAAAGAGCATCAGGCTCCCTCCTGTGCCAATTGTAAAATATTAGACGGGTGTAGGCTAGAGGCATAAGGCGAGAAGAGGGAAATAGAGAAATGACCTTGCCACAACGGCTGATCATGTAAAAAAGAGATGGGTGCCCATGGGATTTTAGGGCTTGTATATAAAGTTCAAAAAGTGAATGGAAGCTCATTCTTTGGGTGTGTAGCTAACAAGAGTTCTCTTCTTCTTCTCTTCTTCTCTTCTTCTTGCTTGTGTGTGCTCTTGAGAGAGGGAGTGTGAGAGTGTGAGGGAGTGAGGGATCAAGAGGGTGAAGCTCTTCACCATCTCCTCTTCTCTTCTTCTCTTCTCTTCTCTTCTCTTCTCTTCTCTTCTCTTCTCTTCTCTTCTCTTCTCTTCTCTTCTCTTCTCTTCTCTTCTCTTCTCTTTTCTCGTGCACGTGGCTATGGTGGATGGAGCTTGGAGATGGAGGAGGCTTGAGGATGCTCGAGCTAGCATATAGGATCGTGGAGCTACCGACATGTGCGAGAGAGGAGGCAACTCATTTTGGCATCAAGGTAAGCTCATTACACTCATAGGATTGACGGCACGTCGGTTAGGTGAGAGATAGCCATTAGAGCTCGCTTGAAATGCTTGAAACAATAAGCATTCCGTGGGTCTCGGTGGTTGAGCGTGAGCTCCCTCTACAACCGGCCACTTAGGGGACAAAACACCTTTCTAGTATAAGAAATGAGAGAACCAATGAATTGCAAACTTAGCAAGTGAGTGATCTGCATTAGAAATAAAAAATTCAATATTGACAAGATACTCTCCAATCTTGTCAGACCATGCTCTAGGTGCTTGCTTCAGCCCATAGAGCGCCTTCTTTAACATGCACACATATGTGGGATGCTCTAAATCCTCATAACCTGCTAGTTGCTCCATATACACTTCTTCTTGCAATTCACCATGCAAGAAGGCATTCTTAACATCCATTTTCTGCAAACTCCAACCTTTGGCTACTGCCAAGGCAATCACACACCTAACAGTTGCCATCCTAGCAACTGGACTGAATGTCTCCTCATAATCCATGTCATATGTTTGAGCATAGCCTTTTGCAACCAGCCTAGCCTTATACTTACTAACTGAAAAATTTTCATTATGCTTGACTTTGTAAACCCACTTACAGCCAATAGCCTTCTTACCCTTAGGTAAGGTACCAAATCCCAAGTCTTATTGGCTTCTAATGCAGCCATCTCCTCATCCATTGCTGCATCCCAATGAGCATGACCAACAACATCCTCAAAACAAGTGGGCTCAACATCCTCAACTAGTTTTACCATATAAGCATAGTGGTGAGCTGCATAACCTTCAAAACCAAATCTTTTAATCGAGTATCTGACCTTGCTAGATCTGCGTACCACCGGATCACTCAACGGAGCCTTTACATTACTATGAACTCTCTGTACACCTCGTGTCCTGATTGAAGGAATGACAAGTTCATCATCCAAACTCTCCGACCCACTAGAATCTCCATCAAATCCCAAATTACTGGTAGATGCATCATTACCATCCAACACTTTCTTCTTTCCTTTGTCCTTCCCTGCAACACTTATAGATCCACTTGAAGATGTGGGACTAGTCCTTAGTCTCCCAGACCAAGGGCTCACTGTAGGTATAGTACCAGATGATGTTTCTGGTCCACTAAGACTCTGTGATTCTTGTTTTTCTTTTTGCACATAGCTGTCCGGATCATTATCATCATCATCTAATACATCACCAGTAGGTGCATATTAGCTGCCCATCTCATCAAGAATAACATCCTTGCTCACTCTGAACTCACCTATGACAGGGTTATAACAAAGATACCCTTTCTGCTCTGAAGTGTACCCAATAAAAATACATTTTTCAGCCTTTGGATCAAGCTTCTTTCATAGCTCATCTGGCACATGAACATATGCAATACATCAAATACCTTCAAGTGCGATACATCGGGCTTCTTGCCAGTAAAGCACTTTTCAGGAGTCATCCCATGAACTACAGCTATCGGAGTTCTGTTCATAATGTAGACAGCAGTATGGACAGCGTTAGACCAAAAATGTTTGGGCATATTCTTTTCAACCATTAATGCCCGTGCAACTTCTGCAATATACCTATTTTTTCTTTCTGCAACACCATTTTGTTGTGGGGTATACCTGCAAGTAAATTGCCCATGAGTCCTCAAGAAGCCACTGAACTCATTAGAGAGATACTCTCCCCCTCCATCTGATCTCAAGCACTTCACTTTTAAGCATGTTTCTATTTCAACAGCTACCTTAAAAGATTTGAAGTGCTCAAACACATCATGCTTTTCCTTCATGAAGTATACCCATAGCTTCCTTGAACAGTCATCAATAAATGTGACAAAGTATTTGCTACCACCAAGAGATACATTCTGTGTAGGTCCCCAAGTATTTGTATGTACTATATCAAGTATATTTCTGCTCACTTCTCTATCATCCGAGAAGGGTTGTCTTGCCTGCTTACCAAACTGGCATGCTTCACAGACTTTATGCAATTCTAAAACTCTAAAAGAAGGAAACCTTGTAACCACTCTCTGGACTGCATTAATTTCAGCCTTTGCACATTTGCATGTCCAATACGTTTATGCCATATTTCAATATCTGTGACTACTCCTTTTCCTTTAGCATACATACCAGCATCCATGGCAGGAATTCCAGCATCTAAAGTGAACATTCGGCCAACTCTACTTCCTTTTGTGACCAACTTGCACTTATCATTAAAGTCTTCTACAAAACAACCTTTTGCATTGAATCGGACCTGCAACCCCTGCTCTACCATTTGGCCAACATATACTAGATTCTTTGTAATTGATGGCACATGTAATACATCTGTCAAACTCTTTGTCTGGCCATCATACAAAGACAAGGGAACCTTTTCAATGTGTGAAATTGGGTGGCATGAATCATCACCCGTCTATACATAACCTACGTTTTGTAAGTCTTACATCTCTTAAACCATTCAACATGACTGGTCATATGATTAGATGCACTTGAATCAATATACCATACATCATTATGTGTCCCCTTTCCTGTAACTGCATTCATCATATGCTACATAACAAACATATGCTCATTTTTGTCTTCATTCTGTCGTGAAGATGTTGCATAGTTTCCTTGTTGCAATTTACCACTACGAATATCATCCTTCTTTGCATAGCAATGGGCTACAATATGGCCTGCTTTGCCACAATAATGGAAAACAATAGCAGAATTTCCAGAACCTCTATTCTGCCATCCACCTCTAGAGCTTCCCCTGCCTTTAAAGTTTCCTCTGCCTCCAAAAACCTGCATTTCACCAAACTATTGATTGAACGTGTTTTGTTGGCTATCACCAGCACGTCCCATACCACGACCTCTCAAAGAGGATCTACCACGTCCCCTTCCTGAACTCAAGTAAAATGCTTGGACCTGTTCACCATTTCTTTCAGACGAGTCACCCTGCATATTGATCTCTTCAGTAATCATGAGAGAGATCAGCTCATCAAAATCTGGAAATGGCTTACGTACATATACTGAAGTAACAAATGATTTTCATGTCTTCTCATTGTTAAGGCCACTCAGAGTGGATGAAACCAAGTCATCATCATTCGGCATTGCATCAATCGCTGCTAAAGCATCTGCAATGCTCCTCACCTTCAACACATACTCATTGATAGACATTTTCCCTTTCTTCAAGGCATTCAACTCTTGCTTGAGTTGAATCTTTTGTGCCTTTGTATTTACTAAAAACATGCTCTCAAAAATTGTCCAAGCTGCATGTGAAGTTTCTGCATTCTTGATATGTCCCAGTATAGTATTATCAATGACTACAGATATCCAGTACATCACCTTTTTGTCTTTCGCATTCCACTCTTTCCATGCTTTTAACTCATCTGCAGTCGGAGGGATACCTAGCTCTGGCTCCTTTTCTTCACCTGAGATAAACTCATAAAGGCCCTTTCCAATGAGGATGTTTGTCACACGGAACTTCCATGAAGGGTAGTTGTTCTTGACGAGCTTCTCAATAATTGCATTTCCACTATTCTCTGCCATTATCACAAACAAGGATACAACACAACAAGCTAGTCTTCTGCAATCTTTCACAACACGTGCACATCAATACACCAAGCAACCTTTTTCACTGATTGCTCAATAGTACATGTAATCTGCAACCTATTTTCAAATAAACCTTATGTTTGCTTCCCGCAAATACCTCAAAAATTACGGATTCGCAATCTGTAACCTGCGTACCCACTTTTGGTCAATACAACTAAAATCCCAGTGTACCTTGAAACTACTGTCCGCAACCTTGCGGCTCTAAAATGGGGTCTGAAATGGTCTCAGATGCCCAAAATAATAGAGATCTACTAGCACACCAAATCTCACAAAAATCTGAGATTTTTGCTCGACCCTGCTTCCGGTGCCTCCACAGGCACTATCCAAGAGAGAGAGTGGAAGAATGGGAGAGATTTTTACATGTTGCTTGCTTGCTCAAACCTTGCTTCTTCTCCTTCAGTTCAGCCTTCGAAATCAGTCTCTCTCAGTGCCGCAGCTCTGATACCATGTCAAGAATTGCGTGATGGGGGGATGTGCTTGAGCTACTGTGCCAAACACACACTGTATACACAAGAGCAAGCTCACTCAAGAACATAAGAAGAGAGATGGAGGCCAAAATGTTTTCTTGCTGGTTTCTTCTTCTTCTTCCACACATTATACAATGTGCACAAAGTATAGATAAGATACAACATAAAGGAAAGTGGCCTTCTAAGTCATTTCCAACATGAACTATGCTTTTATGCTTAATCACTAAGATGGTCCACAACTTTAGACTTCCCTATAACGTGTCCGCTTGTCCAGTTGTGGGACACGTCTTAGCAACCCATCGCGAAGAGGGTCTAGAAAGCTCCACCTAACACTCGCAAGGAATGTCACAGGGTTTGCGATCTAGGTCTTTCTGAGTCTGCCCCGAGTGGAAGTGTTCTGCCATTCCCACTTAGGATCGACTTGAAGTCAGGGTTTCTTCCCAATTAGCAAGGTCTCTAGGAAGTAGCTAGCGTCGAGCTCCAGATGAACCACTTTGCGTAGGAACAACAGAGTCGAAGCGGATCCATGCTGCACTTGGTTCATGGAGAATGGGAAACGAGAGGGATGCGAAGCTCAACCTCTCTGCCATAAGGCATAGTCCCATTCCTTTTTCCTAAAACAGCATAAATCGGGATTCTAACCCTACTGATGCTAGGTCTTCATAGTCTCGTTATCTCGTCTTTTGAGAAAAGTTCCCAGCTAACTGGGACCACCCTTTCGTAGGACGGACCTAAGTCACGTCCCACTGCACTTTCCTCAGTTTGCTTTAGTTATCTAATTACCTACCACATTACGTTTGGCATGCAAAAGAAGCTTCCTTAATTAATCAAAGTAATCACGGGTTCCTTCACGTAACTTAGGCACTGACACAAAAATAATGTCAAGCAAGTTTCTTTTTCTCAAATATCTGTTCTTTACTTATCATAATCCCGGAGTACATCAAGTATCATGCCCGAAGGGGATCCCAACAATCTACAGGATTGTTGCTCCAAGTTCTGCCTATTGACTAGTACACGTGCCTCAAGATCCCATCTCGACTCAGATTGGCCTCTTGTGCAGGATTCGGAGACAGCTAGGGCTTGAGAGGAAAAGACTGTTGGAAGACTCAAAGACCTTGCTGAATGCCTTGCCTCGGTGGTGGAAAGTGAATGAATCATGGCATTGGCAAGGGTGGAGTAGTGGAGGCAGGTCTCAAAGTCCAAGAGAGAGCCTTTCTGAACATCATCATGCATTTGACCTAGGACGAGGGCAAGGATACAATAGAAGGGTGGAGGAGTAAGTTGGAACTTACAAATGAGCCTTGAAATATAGCCTCTATGAAAGAGTACCGAAAGTGAGCACTAGCCTAAGCACAGAGCAACAATGACAATACCTGAGGTAGGCTAGGCTTTTGACAAAGGAGACTAAAGAACTAGGGTTTGGAGAGCTAGAATAACATGCTCAACCATTCGCTACAGTCCCAATGGAACCGCCAAGATAAGAAGAACTAAAGTTCAAGTGAGGCCAAGACAAAGAAGAGCAGCCATATGAGCCAAACCCACCATAGCAGGTGTAAGCACAAATAGAAGAGCAAGGTGAGGAAGCCACCCCTAAGAGCATTATGGAAAGGAAGTGCAGGTAGAGAGGGCAAGTGGAGCTGGTACAAAGGAGACTCCAAGCAAGGCCACAACAAGTTCCTGAGGTCCAGATTCTACAAAGAGTTGAATGCTATCTTGTAAATTGGGTCTAGGACCTAGCTATCTGGGAGCGCTACCCTTGTTCCTTAGATAGTGTCCTATCTTTAAGGATGGTGGAGTAGGTGTTTAGGCTCACACAAAGGAGGCCGGAAAATAGATGGTAGAGAAAAGAGCAAGACACCCTACAAAGTGGTAGAGAGAGCCCACAGATTATTGGCAACACAAGCTTTGGGAGATTCCAAAGACTGTTAGTGGTGGATACAAAGCCCAACCAAAATGGCGGTCATGCATCTGGGAATCAACCTTGATGCTTGGATGGTCTTCTACAACACCATACTAGACGGGTGCAACGATCCTCCCTACATGCCATATTGACAGAGAATAGGGGTAGATTATAACTTGGATATGCATGGTAGGTATGATTTTCCAAGGATCTACAATGTGAATGTAGGGAGTCTAGAGGAGTGCCTAATTTTCACCGAGCGGGAAATCCGCCCATCCATCACACACTTCCTTGACGAGTTTTCATCCTACCCCAACCCCACCTTTATTACTACATGTAATTACCTTAGGGCACTTAGGATTTTGCTCAAGCAAAAGCACATGGCGGAAGAGGCTCAACTACCACTGCATATTTTTTATCTAAATGTAGGAATTGATAACTACGCGAGTCTTATGATGAGGGCCATACTCTTGCCTTCCTTTTGTATGGCCATCCTCAAAGATATGAATGACAACCATTTCACCAAGTATAGCCATCCCTTCCTATCAATAAGACCTCTAAATGTATGCATTAACGTAAAGGGATAGTAACAAAGAAAACCCTTCCTTACTAAGTCTCTTAGATCCCCTCGCAGTGTAGCTCTTGAAGAGCATAGAGATGATGTTTAGCGTTCTCCCTCCCAAAGTATTAAATTTTTTTAAAAAAAGAAGAGAAAAAGAAAGAAAGAAGGCAAAGAAAGGACAGAGACAAAGAACAAGAAAATACAAAAATGAAATTCTTATATACGGTTAGAGTGCCACAAACACTGCACCTAGGGACAATTATATCCCTAGCCCCTTTCCCCACTTCACACTTAGGGCACATCAAGGGCATGACACACCCAGGGAGCTTATGTTTGCTTAGGGTTAGACTTGTCTCCTTGAGTCATACCCACAATACCTCCCCTTGTACACAAATTGGGTCCTCAAGTGTGGAACAACACTAGGGGCTTGGTTCAATCCAACTCCCAGTTCCATTGGCAAGGACACCATGCACTGCACAGTGAGGAAGACACATCCCCAGGTAGTAGTATACTTCATTTTCATTTTCATGTACATTTGACAACTCATGATCAACCACCAATATTGGAGGCCCCATTGCCCACTCAATCTATCCTTGGCCTCCACAATCTCTCATCCTTTTTGTTATGCTTTTTCTCCATATCCATTCTCCCCAAAGCCCTATCATTGATCCACATGGCAAACCTTCAACCACTTGATTCCTCACCTACAAGTGCCATGGGACTAGCACTCAGCTAGGAGAGGGGGTAATGTTAACCTCAGTGCAAAGAAAGTGAAAAAGTAAAATAAAATAAAAAAGATGCAAGACAAAGCAAAAAAAGACAAGCCAACAAAAAAAGTAGGAGAAAAAATGCCAAAAGTGCAAGAAGCAAACTTAAAAGTCCAAGGCAAGTGCAAAAGGGAAAATGTGCATTTTAAATATAAAAGCACACCATAAATCCTTGTAAAAGAGAACTCGGCTCCCTCCTGTGCAATTTGTAAATGTAGACAGGCATGGGTGAAGGAATAATGTAAATAGGAAGGGAATAGGGAAAGAGAACCTAGGCAAACATGGCCGGTCATGTAAAAAAGGGATGGGCACCCAAAGAGAAGTAGGGCATGCATAAAAAGGCAAAAAGTAAATGAAGAAACTCATTCTTGTGTGTGGAAAAAATGAGCTCTCTTCTTCTTCTTCTTTTTCTTCTTGCTTATGCTTGTGCTTAAGAGAGGGAGTGTGAGGGAGTGAGTGTGTGAGGGTGAGGAACTGTGGTGGAGATGCTTTACATCTTCTCCTCTTTTCTTCCTCTCTTCTCTTCTCTTCTCTTGTCTTGTGTGTAGCAATGGAGCTTGGAGCTTGGAGCTTGAGGATTGAGCTTGCATCTTAGATCATGAAGCTACAAGAGGGCTTGTGGAAGGAGGCAACTCGATCAGGCATGAACATACGCTCATTACACTTGTATGTGCGAGAGTGCGCATGGCTATGTGAGAGATAGCCATTGCACTTGGCTTGAAATCCTTGAAACAATAAGCAGCTCGTGGGTCTTGGTAGTTGAGCAAGTTCTCCCACATGTGAATGAAATGGTGGTCTAGTAATGGCTATATTGTGGTAATGACCTAGAATGCTATGATGCTAAGTGGACTTGTGCCTCTGTTAAGTTAGTGTGCAGTGTGCTTAATGTAGCATGGCAAGTTCTAACCTAGATTGTGAATTTTATAGGAGTTATGGTGTAGCCTAGAGATAGATAAGAGCCCCAAGCAAAGCAAAGAGGTGTCACATTAGTTGCATATATGAAAAGGGTTTGGCTATGTGTGAAGTATGAGGCTCCAAGTTCCTAGTTAGGGTTATTGTGAGTCCTGAAGTCTTGTGATCCTAGTGTTCTTACGTTATGACCTAAGTCTACCTAGAGTGGAGGGCTAAGGAATGAGTATTCTATGAAAGGTGTGGTTACACACTTGTTTGCAAAGGGTTGGAGGGTGCTAGCCTAGGATCCCCTAAGCTAGGGTTATGTGAGGTAAATGTGGTGTTCGAGTCATCCAATGTATCACTATGCTTAAGTGTGTACATGTGTGTGCCCTATCCTTCTAGATGCAAGTGTATATGTTGTGTATGTAATCTCTGTGTGCGGGAATGCTATGCCTTGTGCTCTTAAGGTTTCCTAGTTCTTGTATGTGGATGGTTCCTACATGCCCAAGTGTATACAATCTGTCTTGTGCATATGTGTATGCTTGTAAAGGAATGCATTGGGAAATGTAAGCAATTGTACCTAACAATGTGTGCAAAAGTACATAAGCTCTCATGGAAATGTCCTATCATGTGGACCTATGTGCACGTGTAAAAGTGTGATGCTCATGTGTCCTAGGTATATGCAAGTGCAAGTACCCCAACACATGTATGCTAGTGCTATTTTGAGTGTCTGGCTGCTTGTTACTCACATGCTAGTGCCCTCACCTATGTATACAAGTGTTAGTGCTCTTGGATGATTTTGTGAGAATATGTGCTTGTGTGCCCTTAACTTGCATGGACTTATGTGCTTTCATGTACAAATGCTCATATGTATACTCATATCCCTATGTGTGTGTATGCACTTGTATGTGCCTTCATGCTAGTCCTCTCATGTGCTCCCATGTCTACGTGCTCTATTGTTTGCTCTTATACTTTTCATGTGTGCTTGTGCTAATGCTCAATGCTTGTATGTGCTCAGGTGTATGTGTGCTAATATGTATGCTCATGTTGTTATTATTAACCCCTTCTAGAAAGGGGCTAAGGCTCAACATTTGTTTCCAATTGGGCCAAATAGGCCACACTAAGGCCTAATAAGGCTAGTGTTTGAGTTCAATTGATAGGCCATTTGTTATTTGGTTGATTATGAGGCACTTAAGGCCCATAAGTCTTAGGAAATTTAGGACTTTTATTTTTGGGCCATGCATTATTGGCCATGAGGTTTCTCAAAGGCCCACAAGGCCTTATTTTTGCCACACTCAGCCATTTAAATGGGCCATAAGGCTTTTGATAAGACCTTGTTACTTTTAGCCATTTTAATTAGCCATGATGCATTTAATAAGGCCTTGTAAGGCTCTTGATCTTTTTGATTTGGCCATTTAGTTAGCCACAAGATGTTTAAATTGGTTGTAAGGCCTTCATTATACTTGTTTCATTCAATTGTGGACCTTAACCTTTGTGGATTTAACCAAATAGGCTTTTAATAAGGCCTAAAAGGCCTTTGGATCTTAGCTTTATTTAACAACCATCCATAAGGCCTCATAAGACCTTTGATTACTTCATTTTGGCCAAATAGTCCACACTAAGGCCTAACAAGCCCACATTTACTTTTGGATGAATAGGAAAAAAGGGGGAGGGGGCCTTTAGTTAGCACTAAGGCCACACTATGACCATGAGGGCCATTCCTAAGAGAAAAATTGTGCATATAGACCATGAAGTGGCCTTGCTCCAAGAACATTGAACCCATGAGTAGTAAACCTAGCCATTATGCCCATGCGCTGAGCCACATGGGTTTCATTGGCCACATATCAACCCAAGTAGTTGCATCTTCCTTTAAAATGCCTTTTTGAATTAGGCTCAAGGACCCCTAAAGTTGGTAATAAGCCGTTAATGCTTCAAATCAAGCTTTTAAGCTATGCCCTGAATAGTGAGATATTGGGTGTTGGACAAGATGAGAGCCAATACATCACTAATGAGGTCAATTAAGCTCGTAACATATTAAGGCATTTGGGTACCACAACTAGGGCCACATAGGCATTGGACATCACCTAATTGTCAAACTAGAATGAATTCCCCATCAAATGGGCCCACTTGGAATTAGGATACATCAAAGGGCCAATTCAATTTGATGCTTGGTCACTTGGGGTACTAGCTTAAGCAATTCAATCTTAACAAGTCTACATTATGACAAATCAAAAGCCTATGTTCAATCGGTCCTAGTGACTTGAATCCTCATCAAATTAGCCTCCTTTGGATCCCTCATTCTGATCCTTCATTTCAAGAAATTAGCCGTGTCAGTCATCATGATTGTCTTACAAGTTGGATGTAATGTGCCCGCCCCTCAATTTGCGGGACACATCTTAGCAGCCCATCGAGAGATCAATCTAGAAGACGCCGCCTGACACTCCCAAGGAATGACACGAAGTTTGCCAACTAGGGTATCTCGAGTCTGCCCCGCAACGGAACTTATTCGGCCATTCCCACTAGGATCGACCTGAAGTTTGGGTTCCTAGCAGCCGAATCTTCCTAACAGCCTTCTGGCTCGGTCTACAGCCACTCCACTTTGCGTAGATACAACTAGACCCAAGCAGACTCATACCGCACTTGGTTCAAAGAGAATGGGAAATGAGAGGGATGCATCGCTTGACCTCTCTGCCCGTAGGGCATAGTCCCATTCCGATCCCCTAAAACGATATGAATCAGGATTCTAGCCAACATTGTCTAAGGTCATTGTCCGTCCTTCCCTAACATTCCTCGTTAACATTTCCTTTTGAGGAAATCTCTCGGTTGACCGAGACCACCCTTCCGTAGGATAGATCCATTGGTCACATCCACCACGCTTCCCTCGGGGGTTGTTTTAGTTATCTAATTACCTACCACATTATGTTTGACATTTAAAAGCAGCTTCCTTAATTAACCCATTAGTCACAAGTTCCTTTACGTAATTTAGTGCACTAACACGAAGACAAGATAAAACAAGATCAAACACTTCCTTAACTTATCTTAAGATTAATGTTTGCCTCATGCCCATACAGGAGAATTAAGTGTTCCTTTCTGCCTCCGCAGAAAAATCCTTCCATCTCCCGGCAATAAAACCCAAAGGTTTATCCTCCCAAGATTCCTCCTTGTAACTAGTATCAAGGCCTCGAGATCCCATCTCGAGTCACGTAGAACATGTGTAGGGCTCAAAGGCATTGGGATTTACAGCCAGAGCCCCCATTGGCACCCAAGCGTCCTCCTACGCCAAGTAATTTCCACGGAGAGACCTCTTGCGGTGGGTTTGATCCACATTCCCGGTGTGGATTCATAACCCCCTTGGTTAGGGTTTGGCAGCTCGCAGGGGGTAGCTAGCGCCATCCTTCCTTAATTATTCCTTTAGGGAATCAATCACAGCTGAAGCACCCAGCTTACAAACAATTACTAAGGAAAACATCCCTTTCATTTCAAATCAAGAAAATATCATTTTCAACATCAAGCAATCACTTTGCTTATAAACTACTTGTCCTTAGTAGGATCTCCTCTTACCAAGGCAACCAGTCAATTCACTTAGAAATATCCTTTTCGAAACAACCAAGCATAAGCCTTGATCAACATTCTATTTAGAGTCAGCTTACTAGCTTCGCTTAAGCCTAGAGGATATCCACTTCCAATAATCTAAGACAAGATCCTTAAAAACAACTCACAAGCACGTGTGTTTAATCACTCAACTTCTTTTGAATCCCTCTTTCCCTTGGGTTTTTCCCTAGGGTTCCAAGTTGTGAATCCTTGATTTTCTTGCACATCTTTTAATATACTTGGTAATCTTTAAAGCACATTAAATATATTGCAAGACTTGTCATACATTCTTTCTATCCTCTCTTAGTGCGATGCTATGCAAAATTTTCCAATCAAACTTATCTCGCATGCACATGGTGCGTTTAATATATTAGTACAGCCTAAACAATCTTTAACTCTCTTCATATCTGGCAATGAGTACTTTTTCCTAAAGTGCAGGGTCTCATGTAACTTGAGTATATAAAAGTTTAAACTCAATTCACTTATCACCTCTATGCTCTAACATAGGTAAAAGATAATCATATAATGCATAAAAATTTTCCTTGTAAGCGATCCATGAAAGTCTAAGAACCTGTTAGTATTCTAAATGCAGTTTTACCCTAATATTTCATGCGGTCTCCAAACTTAAACATTGGCTATCATAGGATAAGACAACCTATTTGCGGTATGCAAGATCAAGACCTATCTTCCACGTGGAATGCAAGATAGATGACAAGTCCTCTATGCTTCTGTGAAATTGCATCCTATGAATGGAAACTAACATTTCATGTATTTATTTTAATCACAGAAGTAAACCATGAATTATAATTAACAAATCATGCACTCAACTAAGTGAAAGTCTATCATTTTATGTGACATATTATGAAAACCTTATCATTTCATGTGGTGGAATGAAATCAATAGTTCTTCCCTAGGCCAAGGAGAACCTGGTTCCGCGAGACGGGGTCTGAATTTGTGCTAATTACCGGGTTGGCTATACCCGGTGCTCCATTAATGGCCACAATTCCAACGGCTCCAATTTCACCATGAATTCCATCTGTACTTGTCCCTTGAGCAACTATGGTAGCTCCCGCGGTCTTCACTCCTTCGCGACGCTTGGGGGCCATGGTAAGTAGCTAGCCAAAAATTGCGGATATGATATCAAGAGGGTAAGGTGATGATGATAGTCAAGAGGGAGGATAACAAAATCTAACTCTATCCCTGTCCCTTATCTCTCTCTTTCTCACTATCAATTCACTCTCCCTACCTCTCACCTTCTCACTTTATTTCTACCTATTTGTTTTTCCTAATCTTTCTCTCTCAGCCTATATTCTCTCTATTTATCTCCCCTCCCCTAGACTCTCCTTCACTTCCTTCTCTTGTCCTCCTCTTCTCTCTCTTCTCTCTCACCATTCTTCTTCTCCTTCTCTTCTCCCTCTTCTCTCTCACCCTTCTTCTTCTCCTTCTCTTCTCCCTCCTCTTCTCTCTCTTCTCTCTCACCCTTCTTCTTCTCCTCTTCTCCTTCTCCTTCTCTCACTCTTCATCCCTTCTCTTCCTTCTCTTCTCCTCCTCTTCTCTCTCTTCTCTCTCACCCTTCTTCTCCTCCTCTCCTTCTCCTTCTCTCACTCTTCTTCCCTTCTCTTCTCTTCTCCTCCTCTTCTCTCCCCTCTTTCTCTCCTTTCCTCTTCCCTTCTCTTCCTTCTCTTCTCCTCCTCTTCTCTCTCACCCTTCTTCTTCTCCTTCTCTTCTCCCTCCTCTTCTCTCTCTTCTCTCTCACCCTTCTTCTCCTTCTCTCCTTTTCCACTCTTGGCCCGCAGTGATAACTCCCCCCCATCCCACCTTAGTACCCCTGCAATAGCTCCCCCCCGTCCTCTTCTCGTTCCTTTCTACTCTCACCCGTAGTGCTGGCGATCGAGGGGGGGAAAGGATTCGGTCCTTGGCGGGGGCACCAGTGAGTCTGGAGGAGTGGCGCTGAGGCTGGAGGGGCGATGTCGAGCTGGAGGGCGCCAGAATATTTGCTAGGGGGAAATTCAACCCTGGGCGGCGGCAGTGAGGTTTTCACGGCTAGGGGGCTGGCCTCCACAACGGAGCGAGGGGGTGGTTTTTTATATGTGGAGGGGGGAGGTGGCAAGGCGGTGCCACCCGCCACCTGGGGGGCTGCATGCCCCCCATCTTCCACACAACACACACACACACACACTCTCTCTCTCTCTCTCTCTCTCTCTCTCTCTCTCTCTCTACCATGCACACGGCAGGGGGAGAGAGAGGGAGAGATAAATTTTTTTGTCAAAAATTAAAAGGGGGGTGAGTTCCTATGGGGGGGCGCGGGGACGTTACATTGGGATGAGGAGTCAATTGGTCTTACCTAATGTTGAAACCTAAATTGAAAACAGACAAGAGGGGAGAGAGGTGAAGCATCCAAGAGCACACACACACACAAGCAATGGAGACTTGAGAACACACACACACACACAAAGAGAGAGAGAGAGAGAGAGAGAGAGAGAGAGAGAGAGAGAGAGAGAGAGAGAGAGAGAGAGAGAGAGAGAGAGAGAGAGCTAAAATCTTCTCCTTCTTTACCCAAAAGAACTAAGTCTACAACATGGTAAAAACTAATATGAATGTACCACAACGTATGTACATGCGATCACTGTGTGAATTCGCTAGGAAAGAAGAAGTGTCACAATAAACGTGCCATAACCAAGATGGACTATGTGGGTGTAGTGCAGTTGTAGAATCATTGTCGTATCCTCATGTCGGTCACCTAATATGCCAGTGAATAATACTGTGCCATATCACCAAGGCATGTAGTGGTGGATACCAATTCATGTAGAGCTTGACGTCTCAACATTAATAGATGCTATCAATCATCCATACGAGATCTAAACATGGCTATGCTCATTACACCAACTCCAAGTTTGTTTTGACTTGAGCAAGATCACTCATTTAACATCTCAACTTGACCCTATTAGAAGTATAAGGACACAAGAGTCACACCACTAGTCTCATTGCGAAGCTCAAGAATAGAGTAACCTCTCTTAGCCTTGGGCATATGGATTTTCTACACCCATGGATCTAGTTACACAACATAAAACATAGATTTTCCTTTCAAGACCAAGACCATGGCTCGAGATCAGATTTTAAAGAATTTTGTGATGATGTGAGAGCCTCCCCTTTATGAAAGGCTCTCTAGAAACCAATGGTTTTCCCAACTTTAGACATAGCGTCATCTCGAACTTCACCATAGAAACAAGTGATTAACCAAAACATAAAGAATCCATATGAATTTTCAAGATATCCCCAATAAAAGCTTGTGATTGTAACCTCCAATCCATGCTTGTAGTTCTTCCATGTGGTTGAAGACTCCATCTCTAGTATACCTACCCATGTCAAAGGGCCCAAAAAGATCTACTTTTTCAAATGTTTCATAATAAGGTTAATATATATATAAGGGAGGAGGTCTAGTCTAATGATCAATAAAGGAGGATAGAAATGCATCACATCATCATGGTGGCCTATTAGCATACCCCACTATCAATCAAATGATGCATTTCTACATATTTTATCATTATTTGGCCATAGAAGTCCTTTGCATGGCAACACGATGCTACATTCATGCAAGGACTCCATATCACTATTAAGCTATCAATTCTCCTCACACTCATCTCATCCAACTTACCTAGTAAGCCAAAGGGATAATCTCACTATTTACATGCAAAGTGTGATTTTATTAATCTTAAATCCCTGCCTCCATCTCACATAGCTTGATAGCTCCTCCCCCGCACCCCCTACATCCCTTACCAAGAATTAAACTTAAAATATTTTAAATTCCCACACCCCCATTCACACAAGGATTTATCTACATAATACATAAACCCATAATAGTCAATATATAACCTCCTCCCTCCCCTTCCAATAGATACAACTTCATAACATATGTAGATGGCATCACATTCACCATTCTCTGAAACCATGTTTTTCAAGTTTTCTTTGATTCTTCTCTTAAAAAAATGTTCCTATGCACCCAAGGCCTCATTTCATCACTAGAAAGTAAATTGAAGCTTTCATCATCTCCCAAGATCTTGGCCTTGATGGGAGGGCATTTTAACATAATAATCAACACAAGAATTGACACCACTTGCTAACTAGTCGTACAAAAATTCTAAATTTTCATATTCTAACTTAAAAAAACTTGAGACTTTACAATATGTGCAAGAATCCTTTCTCTACTTTGCAAAAGGGATGTTACAACATTTTACAATAGCACTATGACATAAAGCTATATGCAAAAATATCCAAGAACCACATGTCCAAAGTATATCATGTACATTTGGACTCTATAGTATAGGAAGATCTATATACATGTACTATATAAAAGAAGTGAACATAAGTATATTGTCTCCCATTGCTTTCATCACTATTTATCTCCATGCATAATGTTGTTGGAGAATCCCAAAAGATCAAAATGCAACAAAATTGTTCTGGAAGCAAGACAAAAGAAAATCTCTTGTGTCAAGCACTCATCAACAACACATACAAAGTATGTAGCATAACTAAAATCAAAAGAAGACTAGACAGTACAAACACTATATACAATATGGTTTGGCCATGATGTAATCCCAATACATCACCTTAATACTTTAGCAACAAAAACATACTTTATTCAACCTAGTACCTTACCATAAGACTAGTTTGAAGAGCTCTCAAAAAACCATTTGGTAGCAATACTTTAGTTGCAAAGAGTATGTCCTAGCCTTGTGAGATGGTAGCTTGAAGATCCATTTCCTATAGGAAAAAAGACTATAAAAAGCGTAACAAGCTTATTTAGAAAGAAAATATAACAAAGCTTGTTTCAAATTGAAATCACTTACTTTGAGCATGCACATGATTATTCAACACACTTGAAAAAGTCATTAAACAACTTATAATCATTCTCATCTAGTTGATATCTTTGGTTTGATGGATTGTATGTTAAATTTTCCAATGCGATCACTGACTCTATGGAAATCATGTTCAATTCTATTAAGTCATATGTAAACATACGTGATCCTTTCACCCTCTGGTACCAACCAAGCTGAACTTCTATGCCTTGAGGTTGATCTGTCAAATCAAAGCCTCATTTACAATCCACATATCTACCTCCTACTTTTTTCCTCATCTTCTGGACTTTGCCAAGGTACCATGTGCTATGAGACCCATCCTTTTTATTCAAGTTTGTGGCTTTTCCATCTCTCTTTGGATGCTTACCACTTCCCTGATCTTTTCTATCATACAAAAAATATACTGCACAATCAAAACCTATCCCAAAGAATTTCACATTGCTTGATGATTGTGATTTTAGTTTAGGGTCAAAGTAGACACCTTGCCTCACTCTTATCAATCAATCCTTTGACAAAGTCAAACTCCCAATCGACCAACATAGTCTTGAAGATATACATTCCATCAACTTCCACTTTTGGTTTGATCTTTTGAATTTTCGTAACAATGCTTGAGCCATGAACCTCATTTAAGAGCCCATCAATTTCATGTCTGAATCTCACTAAGAGCAATGATGTCATCATCCCCATCTGAATCCTCTAATTGTTTTTCATCACTAGTTGGTTGTCCAAAGTCAACATATTCATTAGCCTCCCCCATTTCATCATCTATCTTTGACCGCATAGAATCTATATCCTCCCAAGGCTGTGGCCACCACTTTAAGTTATCTACCTTGTTGGGTTTCAATCCCAATGACTGACACAATGTTTGTGCTTGCTACAAGCCCTCTTTCAATGCATCTACTATTATTTCATCTGAAGCCACACATTCATAGTTACCTAGATCTACCTCTGAAATATTTTCTTGCATATTCAAACACTTCCATTTATTGCTCCTGCTTCTTATGAGCCCTTGAGAAGATTAGCCCATCTAAACTACATTCATGTATGTCAATCTTATTCAAACTACCAACAATATACAAATATGCCATAGTTCCTTGTATGCTTCTCTCTCTCCTCTATAATTTCCTCATACAATGTTGCACTTGTCTGCTTGCAATCCTCTGGGTAGTTGCCTAGATTTGGCAATCATCTCTTTGTGTATCTCCATCTCATAGCTTGTGTTGATCGATGGAAAATGAGTTTTAGACCATTGTAACATGATTGAGTTTAATCCAAATGTTACCAATTGCAAGTTGTTGAGTAGGGCTATCGAGTGGACCAACAAGCTTTTTTTGACAGTGTATAAAGTTTTGATCGTGTAAACCATACACATGTCCTTCCACAATGCTCCCTTTTGATTTCCATCCACACCAATTAATAAAGAACTGGTCCTTGTTCTCTCCAGGGTAATCTTCAAGCATAAGCTTGTGCCATCTACTATCCCCATCTGAAGCATGCCCAATTATCGGGCCTATTGTTTGCATCCCACAAACATTCCATGAGACTCCATTGATTTCCGACAAAAATACTATCAAATTGATTGCATGTGGTTTGTACCACCAAAGCTAGTCATGGAAGACTCTCATGGAGAGGGTTTAATATCAAAAGTCTTGCATAGCTCCCCACCACATGGTTTTGATAGGCATCCACTATCCTATCATAACCTTGTGATCCCTTTCCCACAACAATTGTATCATTGCAATAGCATTGATGATGTTCTCCCTAACTTCCACAAAACCCAAAAGAGCATTATCCTTTGCATTCCACCTACACAAAATGAAGTCTTCTTTAGATTTTTATCAATTTTATACCTTCTGTACACGATGGAAAGTAAGGAAATATGTAAGCCACAACATGTTAGAGCTACCTAGGCTTACCTTATGCGACGTTTGATGGTTATCTCATTTTCAATGATGATGATTGGAACCATTGATGATACCCCATGTTTTATTTTTGGATCCATATATATCTTACCCACCACCTCAAAGATGTATTCATGTTCTCCATGTATGAAGTGAATTGCTTTCTTTCCTTGTCTTTTTGTAGTAGACACGAATGGCCATCCAAGGTTGGCACTCAAAAAGTCATGCAAGCATGGCCCACCCCAATGTTTAATGAGCTCAAACATGGTCTTTGTAGACTTGGTGAATCTTTGTGCTTGCTTGGTTCGCACTACATTCCTTGATATATCTTGAAAAAAGTCACACAAGGCTGGTTTAGCTCCGAATTTACCTTGTCAATGGGCCTCAACTATGTTATTACAAAAGCGTTGCGCATCCTTCCTATTTAGGCATTCAAAGTTTGCTTCTTTTAAGGACTTGATCCTCACAGAAAGCACAACAACTCTTGCTTGCAACCACCATAGCTCCCTCTTGGCATCTTTCAAGTTTCTCTTGGTCTCAATTGTCACATTTTTTAGCTCTTCACCACTAAGATAATGTAATCGTCTTCCTTCTCCTATGTTCCTAGCCCCTCTCTTCTCAATAGCAGCCCTCTCTCTATACACTCTCATGAAAAAATCATCGCAAGTTTTTTTTGGCAATATTCACAAGTGAAATTTTCAAAGGGTTTTCCACCATATGAAATATGAAGACAATTCACATGCCTATAGCATCCATCTACCTTGATTTCAATAGACTGGTCATATAAGGTAACTTTTGTGTATGGCTTTAGATACCACACATTCCCTATTTTAAGGTCATGTAGCATCATATGGTGACAATTCACATGCCTATAGCATCCATCTACCTTGATTTCAATAGACTGGTCATATAAGGTAACTTTTGTGTATGGCTTTAGATACCACACATTCCCTATTTTAAGGTCATGTAGCATAGATTTTATATTTGAATCACAATCTTTGTAAGTTACAATTCTTTGCCATAATCCCCAACAAAGAAAATTCAACTCACATGAAGGAGACATGTTTGAGTCACCTATACAAGTAGAAGGTGTTTCCAAATCTATTGGTGTTGCACTTTTTTGGGTTGACTGGAGAAAGGAACCCAATGAATTTTGTTGTGGATTCACTTCAAAAATATTTCTTGATCATCCTCGAGCATTTGCTGAAACTACTTGGTTGGTCTACAACCATGATGTGAGACTTTGACTTTACAATGCTTTGAGGGTTGCCATTGAGGAGTTTACAAAGAGAAAGGATTATTTTTTTCTTATAGACCATATGCTTTTCATTTGAATGAGAAATGTACAAACTAATAGCTAACAGTGGATGTTGAAAGAGGCATAGGCTCCTTATGAAGTAGGGAGATCCCAAGCAAACAAGCTAGTGATTTGAAAATAAATCAACATTTTGTATACCAAGAGAGAAAGTGGTGGTAAAGGGGACAAGGTTTTTATTTGGGGCTCTCAAATAGACACATCTCGGGCACATCCCTCTCCCCCCCCCCCCCCCCCCAAATTGCCCCCCACTATGCCTCTAAGAATTTTCATTTAAAAACACCCATAATGTGAATTTACATTAAGCACATTTATAATCCCCTTTTGTTTTTAGAAAACTGTAAGTCAACATAATAAATATACACTTTCTTTTGAACTCACATGGTATCTTACGTGTTCTATAAGATGGACTCCCCAGGGTCATCTCTTACCTATGAGTCTTAGTCAAACGAGGACTTTAGGAGCTCTAGCTTGTTAGCCACTTGTTTTGGTGGAAGAGGTAGCTCATTCTAGAATTTTATGTGCATTTCTTGGGTAGTTTTTGCATTTGTCAGTTTGCTGCACCTATTGGGAATTGCCTACATTTTCCAAGATTTCTTCTGAGATTTTCTTGCATTTTACTAGCATTAAATGTTGGTTGGAGTAGCATTAAATACTAGTCAACCATATTTTTTGCCCTAGATTGCAGTCAACCAAATTTGGTGTTAGTTGGCTATATATAGCCTTCCCCTCTCACACTTGGCATTTATCTTCCTCATTCCTTGGCAGATGCACACTCCAACTCCATCATCTTCCTTCATCTCCAGTGCTGGCATCATCATTAGCCTAATTTGGTGCCCTCATTGATAGTGTGGGATGCGTGCAAGGACTAATAAATCCTCCTTCTATATTCAAAATTATTTCCTTGTTTAGTGTAGATTTCTTTCTTATCTAAGAGAGACATAGAGTTGATTTCTTGTGGAGGAGACCACCCAATATTGCTAGTTGGCCTTGCCACATTAGTGTTTTGGTAAAAATACAGCTTTCTTCTTGAATGTGATAGCTTCTTATATAACAACAGAGGGTCTAATTTTCTCATATAGAGCCCCTAGAGAGGTCAAGACACAAAGTTTGTCGAAGACAAGGATGAAAGTCAAGATGAAGACAATGAAAGTGACATGGAATAAGCTATACAACTAGAAGATAGTACTAATGAGGAGAAACTTCCAGAAGCGGTTGAAGCTAAAGATCCCATGTTGTGGGACAAGATGACTCTGGTACCTTTTGGATTAGTAAATGAATTGCATCATAGACAAAATATCCACAAGAAATGGATTAAGTAGAGTAAGCCCTACTTTAGTAGTGGCTCTTATCGCCCTAATTTACCCTTCTCAAGGAAGGATGATGATGATGCATCTTATCAATAAACACTAGTCTTGCAGCCCAAACACAGCTCAGATGGTTCTTGTTATGTGACATTTTTGGAGGCATCCTTTGAAGATGAGTTAGAGTTCTTGTTATGGTTCTTGTTATTGATTGAGAAAGGAACTACATAGTGATAGAGTTAGAGTGCCTCGCAATGGTGTTTGCCTTAGAGAAAATTTGACACTACCTACTATTGATACACTTGAAATTTAATGTGGACCATGAGGCAATATACTTCTGATGAATAAGCCACATGTGAAAGGCCAAATAATGAGATGACTCCTTCTCTTTCAAGATTTTGATTTTGAAGTGGTTACCAAACCATGCCACTCTTATGTATTGACTGATCATTTGATGTGTATCGCTGAGAGCAACAAAGAGGAGCAAGATGATCTAGACCTCTCGAATGATTCCTTGTTTTTGGTTGAAATTGTAACTCCTTGGTATGCAGACATAGCCAACCTCTTGGCCACTCAACAATATCCTCCTAGCATCTCCAGTTGTGAGAAGAAGAAGCTTCTATTGGAATCAACCCCATACACCCTGTTAAGCAGTGCTCCGTACAAGAAGCTTCTGTTGGAATCAACCCCATACACCCTGTTAGGCAGTGCTCTGTACAAGAAAGGCAAAGATGAAGTGTTGTGAAGATGTATTGAGGGAGATCGGGATAGTTCTAAAAGCATTCCATGACGAGCCATGTGGCAGACACGTTGCATGAGAAGGGACAGCTAGAAAGGCTCCACTTGTAGAGGACACTAGTGGTTTATATTACACAAAGATGCCTATGACTATTAAAAATGTTGTGATACTTTTCAGTGGGATGGGAAAGTCTACCAAAACTAGTGCTATGCCACTCCAACCCATCATTTCTTAAAATCCATTTAAGAAGTGGGGCATCAACTTCATCGGCCCCATCGATTGGCCAACTAGAAGGAAGCAAAATAGATACATTTTGATCTATATAGACTATGTGATGAAGTGGTGTTAAGACAAAGCTCTCAAATGAGATGACAGCAACAATGTGGCCCTATTTCTACATGAGAATATCATCACTCACTTTGGTAGTCCCTTAGAGATGGTAAGTGATAGAGGTACTCACTTTCTCAATAAGATTATGGAAGAACTGACATAGCTTTACAAGATATGCCATCACAAGTCCACACCCTATTATTCAAGAGCTAATGGCCAAGTCCAAATTACCAATTGCATCCTCTGTTGTTCAATCTTGACAACTACAATTTTTGTCCATCACCATGATTGAGACAATCAACTTACAGAGGCCCTCTAGGTATACAAAACCTCTTATAAGGCTACTATAGGACATACACCTTTTTAGCTAGTGTACGGTATAGAAGCGGTCATCCCTGTTGAGTTAGAGCTACCCTCTTTATATGAGTGGCTATCATTGAATGCTTGGGAGATAATGAGTCAGTGCAGTGCCATCTTCTACACTTGGAATGTCTAGAAGAAATCTGAAGGATGGCTTTATAGTATATGGAAGCCACGCAAGCTCGATGAAAGGATTACCATGATAGCTTCATCAAGCATAAGGAATTCAAGGAAGATGACCTAGTCCTTGCCTACAATTTGAGATTTGGAAAGTTCCCAAGAAAGCTCCAACATGGCTAGATGGGCCCCTACAAGGTACTTGTTGTCAACCCTAATGGCTCTATTCAGATACAGGCCGTAAATGCCTCTCATAATCCCTTTCTCATCAACAACTATCACCTAAAGAAGTACTTTCCTCCTTGGGGATCTTGACAACCGCAGTTGAAAATTCCTCTCTCTTTGAGATGTCGTTCGTTCCTACTTCTTATGCTGCTATTGATATCTATCATTCTTAGCCTAACGGGGTAGCACCATTCTATTACCTCCACCTCTTCCTTTTGTTCAATTACCTTCCTATAACACCATATTGGGGAATATGGGAATTTCCCATAAGTTTGGGGCACGTGGTTAAATCTTTGGATTTTTCATAACTTGAACACTATAACTCCAAATCGAGCACTCTATAGCTCAATAGATTCCATTTTTCAAGTACTTTCCAATGATAGGTCATATCATATAGTTTTGAGAAACTTATGGGCATGTTATCCGAGTGCCACCTTTTTGGTATTCAAAAAATGGGAATTGGGAGATTCCCAAACTCACTAATATTGTGTTCTATTCAATCCAACTGACATGGCATGGATAGTGCTAATAAGTAATGCTCTATCCCCGTGACCAAAATGGAAAAATAAAATAAAATAAATAAAAACTTGTTTATAGGAGAAAAGGACTTTAGTCCCTTGCCATGCCAACCTACTCTTCAAGAAAGGTGGAAACACCCTCAGAAGTAGGCAAAATGAAAAAAAAAAAGATAAGAAAAAAAAACTATTATGGGAGAAAAGAAAGAAATTCCTTGTCATAACAAGCCTCGCTCTAAGAAAAGGTGGCAAACACCCTTGGGTGGGAAGTTGGTGGCTGTGGAAAAGGTGGTAACACCCCATAGTCCTTTAGATCAGAGTCGACCTTCTAGGATTCAATTTCAAAGATGCCTCCCTTGGTGTGTTGTGTCTTGTACCTTTATAGAGCATTTATCTCCTCCTTCAGTGGTGGATGACGTGTTCCTATATTCCAACATAAGTTCCTAATCTTTCAGCTACCTACTTGGGTATGCCTCTTCATCAACCAACATTGTTTGACATCATCAACAAGCCAACACCAATCTTCATCAACAACCCCTTGAGTGCTATCAGATTTCATCCTAATAGGATGGGGATGTGAGTATGGGATGTCCTCTGTATTTATCAACAAAGCATGAGGCATTGGGGTGTGGTGAGTGATCAGTCCTTGCCCTTTAAATCCAAAAGAGAGGTGAGATGTGTGAATAGAGTGTTGTATGCACGGGTTGGGCTTCTCAATGCACAAAGCACAATATGTTTATGTGCATGGTACTATAAGGTCCATGGCCTTCCTTTTTGCATGTATGTTGGCACATGGCAGGATGCACTATTGCACCATCAATTGTGCACAAGGCATATAACCTTTGCACAAATGGTAGTTAGAATTACATCAAAGGGTGTCAGGAATCGGATTGCCCTCCTATATTCATCAATGGAGTGTGAGAAAGAGGGGATAGAGCATGACTGATTTTCCTTTCAATCAATTGAGAGGTGAGATTTGAGGGATGTTATGACACTGGCAATGAGGTATGTTTTCATTTTCCTATGCACACATGATATGGGTCTCTACCATCATCACAGGACATATCATTCTATATTCTGTGCACTTCACTATAAGGCTTCATGGCCTTCCTTCTGGCATATATGCCATATGGGTTGGGGCGCATAGATACACCATTAATTATGCATGCTGGCATACTTCCTCTATGTCATTCCCCTTGTCAATTTCTAAAATAGGCGTGAGATATGTGTCCCATTCCACTCCTCTTTGAGTGAAGTGAGTTATGGGACGAGCAACTAATCTATCATCTCAACATGAGTGACTATTGAGATTGAGCATTGTATTCTTTGCCATCAATGGCTTACATGTTCTTCATCAACAATGCTATCCCCTTGGGTGCCGCTGCTTGGTCCCTACCATACTGGATGCGTCCTATGGCACACCATGGTACCTCCTGTGGATGTCTTCAACTCCCCAGCATATCGACGCCAATCTCAATCGACCAATTGAATGGGCCAAGCATTTCTAACCCTAGCTTCTGCATTCATTTATGTGTATGTCATGTCTTAAGTATGGGGATGTACGAGTATGGTTCATGGTCAAGTGTTAGGCCCCTATTGATTAGTCAAACTAATCTGTTCACATTTTAATTGTGAGGATGTGTCCCTATGCATCTCCTTTGTACATATTCATGGACACCTCAGTAATTGATACTTAAACAATATCCTCCTTTCTTTGTGCACTGTTGAGGTTCTTTTCTCAACCATCTGCCCTAATCTAACCTATTTTCACGGCCTTCTCTAGCCCTTTCGGTTATTTTTTCAATTGGCTGATCCTCCATGTGCCACATTCACAAAAATGGCAATCTGACTCAGTCCTGTTTGTCCCTTTGAACTTGCCAATTTTCCATTTTATTGCCTTGTGTTCTGAGCAACGGTTCATCTTGTTATTAATCTTGGAAGAATTTTACACGAATCAGACGTGTTTTCCATGCGAATGTGCCTTTTTCATGCCAAAGCTATAGTTTGATGTGATCGCCTTGATTTTTCCCTTCTCTCGGATACTTTTTCTTTTTACATCCCATTATTCCGATGCATAGGTTGCCTGTTATTTATTTTGCATGTTTGTGAGTTTATTTTTACACGATTTTTGTGTTTTTTTCACGTAAATCTGCTCTTTCCTCATCGGAATGGCATCTTACTTGGATAGCCTTAAGCTGTTAGTCTCCTCGAACACATTTTATTTTTCTTTCCTTTCATTTTGATCCATCAATTTATTCATTTTTATTTTTAAATTATATTTTCATACGCATTTTTTCCTATTTTCCATGTGAATATGCATTTCTTCCATTAGAATTGCATTTTGACCTAACAACACTGTCAATCACCATTCCTTAGACATTTTGCCTTAAATTAATTTTTTTAAAGATTTATGAGTGCATTTTTTCTATTTTTTCCATGTGAACCACCGTATTTGTCATCGAAACCATGTTTCAACTTGATAGCCCTATCTTGCTTGTGAAGTCGAACATTTTTTATTTTCGTTGCATTCCCTTCTAACTTTTTATTTTTTAAAATTAATTTTCAATTACGTTTTTGGGTTTTATTTTTCCATTTTTTTCATGTAAACGTGCCCTTTTCTTGTGGAAATTATGTTCAACTTGAACAGTCTATGCAACACATTTTCCTAGACATTTTCACTTTTTTTTGCATTTCATTTTGGTCAACGGATTTTGTGTTCTTAATGTTTACATGTATTTTCATCCGGTTTTGTCCTCTTTCCATATAAACACTAGTTTTCCCCATGTCTTGTCGAGGTGTCCATCCTGTTGCATTCGGTCCGTCCTTGCTTCCCCCACTCCTGTGTCTGATCCTATCATGGCCAATTTCTTTACCCTCGCCCCGCAATGGTGTGTAGGATAGGCACTAATTTTTTATGATATTTAAAAAAGTAAAAAATTAAAAAATTAAAAATTAAAAAAATTAAAAAATTAAAAAAATTCCTCTCCTCTCTCCTCTCTCTTCTCCTTCCTTCTCTCTCCTCTCTCCTCCATCTCCCTCTTCTTCTGCCATCTCCTTCTTCTCCTTCCTCTTTCCTCTCCTCCCTGCTTCCTCTCCTCCTCCTCCTCCTCCTCCTCCTCCCTCTTCTCCCGCCCTCTCTTCCTTCTCCTTCTCCCTTGCCCTCCTCTCTCGATGATGAGCTCAACACCCCTCGCCCCTTCTCTTGCTCCACCCTCTGCACCCCCCATCCCCATCCCCAGCCGCCCAGCCTCCCCCCCCCGCCCCCCCAAGTGTTAACCCTCCCGACCCCTCGTCCTACTCCCCCCTACCCTCCCTTTCCCTCCCCCACCCCTTCCTGGATTGCCTCTTCCCAACCCCCACACCCGCCTTGCCTCTTGCCCAACCAATCCCACCCCCCACAACCCTCTCGATAGCCCCTGTTCGACCCACCCCCGCCTGACCCCTCCCCCCAGTTGTTATCCCCGCTTGCCAGCCCCATGCTCCCCCCTTGCCCAACTAGATCCACCCCCGTTCCGGCCCAACCTCTACCAGCCCCTACCCGGCCATCCCTTTGACCACCCCCCCACATTTCCACTGCCCCTCAAATTCAACCCTTCCCCTACTTTTACCATCCACCCCTCCAAATTGATCCCTCTCCCCCAAATTTTGTCCACTACCCCCAATTTATCCCCCTACCCCTAATTCCCCCCTCCAAATTTGGCCCTTCCCCCATATTTAGTCCCTACTCCACATTTGGGTCCTCTGTCCCTTTTGTTTATCCCCTCTTTCGGTTGCCCTTAGGTCATGTCATGAGCATTTTTGCGGATTGTGGGCGTTCGTCAGATCGTGTCGGGCGCATCCTGTGTGTTTTCTTTTGTGGTTTTTTCGTGCACATATTTTCTGGTTCGTGTATGCGTACTATCTCAATCCCCATTCGTGCACAAGGATGTGCATGTGATGTTCCTCGAGTGGTGGATTTGTTGATGCTCATAGGAAACCTTTCGTTCACACACTGTGTTGCCAATACACATCTTTTACCTGCATTATTATTTAATTAAAAAACAAAAACACCCAAAAACACATAAAATTTCAAATTAAATGGGGAAAAATTACTAAAAATTTAAATTTTTTAAATGTCTAAAAATTGGGACAAATCATTCGAACGTGGAAATTCATATTAAAAAATCAAGAGAAAAATTGAAAATTTCATCAAAATTGGTCAAATTCATGAAAAATTGTAAAAACTCATAAAAATAGCTAAACAAATTCTTAAAAATTCCAACATACTCCCCACATAAATTCCACCCATTTTAAATTTATTTTTACCAACATGACATCATCATTGAAAATAATACGAACATCAATACACACATAACACTCCAAAATTAAAAATAAATTAGAAAAATAAAACAAAACCCAATAAAACATGACCCACCTCACATACAATTTACATAAATAAAATCCACTAAAACAAACAAACAAACTGACAGTACAACTACACATTTTTTTTAAAAATCACAAATGAAAAAAAAAACATAAACACACTTACCAAGAAAAAAAAAGCCATTAAAAAAGAGAGAAAAACATACATAACTCACAAACAAAACCAAACACTCTTATTGTTTTGAATGATGGGTATTGGTCATAAGGTTTTTTCTATTTTATCATTGTTCCAAGCAATTGATTCTCTGTTGTTGACCTAATGCACTCCTATTTGTGATTATTTTTTTTGGGGCGTGGGAGTTGTGCTGGTTCTTTTCCACCATGCCATCAGACTTTGCAAGTGCAATATACACATTACCAGGTTCCATTTTCTTTTTTCCTTATTGACGTGCACCATAACACACATGTAATTTGTAAATAAAATTAACCCGACCATTGCACCCACAAAATTAATAGAATGCATACCATAAAATTATAAATTAAAATCAACTGACTATTAACTTGTAAAAGGAACCCCCACCATTACACAAGCACATGGCACAATAATCCACATGATTTTGTAAAATAAAGTTTACCTCTGATAGTCCACAGTGACACACACACACACACACACACACACACACACACACACACACACACACACACACACACACACACACACACACACACACACACACACACACGCTAAGACAAATTTAAATTGTAAACAAAATGAACCCTATGCTCGTCACGCATGCATGCACTTTGCACCAAACATAATCTAATTTGCAACAAGGAAGTGCATTAGTAGAGACCAAAGTTTGGTCTAAGTTTGAGTGGGATTGGGTAGCATAATCCAATTCACCATGTATTAATGGGTAATTTAATAATAAATTACAAAATAAAATTTTCACCCATAAAAGGAATCCGTGTAGATCTCACCTACTCACATCACCACATCTTAGGTTGATAACATACACTTACAAGGTTGGGGTTTATCAGTCAAATGGTAGTCTTGTCAAGTCCTATTTGTTGTCAGTGGTTCTCTCATGAATTTGTTATGCTTTCTTTTGCTTAAGTCCGAGTCAAGGATATGGTGTGACTTGATTATATTTTATTTGGATTTCTTGATTACGAAGGATTAGGATGCCTATTTGTCTACATAGCATGAAGCTTTCGATTGCATGTGTGCATAGGTCATATCAAATTTTTTTTGTAAGCTATGGATTGCCTGGGGTTGTCAGGTTTAGTCTTGTTCTTTTCCTTAAATTTTTCTATCTTAGTTTGTGGTCTATATATTTGTGTTTTGCAAGAATTCCCTTCTTTGTTTTCTTGGTTTTTTGTGTTTTTGCTCGAATAGTTTGAATGGCACCTTCTAAACCTCCTATGCTTGTGATTCAACATCTTCCCCTTCTGGTCCATGATTATTCTCTCCTACTAGATGTTGATTGCATTTGTAAGACTGGTCTTCATCTTTTTGTGGCCCTGAAATTCCCTACAATGATGTGAAGATCTGTTACTCTTTTTTGGAGACTTACAAGAAGCTTTTGAGCTTGGTTTATGGCCGCGTAGATTGTGTTTATCCCCTGTTGCTATTAATGAGGCTGTGTTTCTACCTTTTGTAGCTTCCCCTGTGCCTAGTGGTAACTATTTATTATCCACTGTAGAGATCCTTGCCCTGTTGCAGAAGGAGATCTCTACTCCTTTGGTAGCAAATAAGATTATCACCACTTTAGGAGTGTTAGTGACACATATTTTCTCTCCCTTGTGGAAGCAATTATGCCAATTCCTCCAAGACACAAGCAAGCATACATCCAAGTGTTTGTCAAAAGAACTATTCATTGCATCTGTCGGAATCCTTGAGGGGGTTAAAGTTCAATTGGACAACATTTGTGTTGGCTAAAATGGATCAACATTTTCAGCACATGTTAGGAAGGGTCAACTTAGTACCAATTCCTATGGGGTTTTTCTATAGAAGATCATTCAATTGGCACCTCCCTCAGGTGGCATTCCTATGCCTGATGTTGTTCCACTTCCCTACTAGTTTTCTCCTTCTATTCCTTCTCCTCGTATGCAAGCCAACCGAGATTCAGTAGATGTGTCCCTTGTCAGGATCATTTGTAAGAAGTGCCGCACATAAGGTCCTTCTAATCATGTCCTTGTTCCATCACATGTGGTACAAATTTCAATACATAAGGTGTCTGGTAGCTCCCTTCCCCTATTCCTTACATGTCCTAATTTGTTTGAGGTACAATGGGAAGGTACATTGGATTCTCAAATTCCTTCATTCCTCCAGATATTAATTATTGGCACCTTGTTTTCCTAGCTCATGTCAAATGTCCAAGTTACAGTGGAAACAACTTGGAATTCTTGCTATCTACACAAGTGTTTCTACCTCTTTGCAGGACAAGGTGGATTGCTTGACCTCTCAATTGAGCAAGGCACTAGAAGATTTAGCTTTAGAAAGGTCTACCCTAAGTGGCATCCATAAGCAAACACAAGGAGCTACCATTATAATGAATTCTCAAAAAGCTACTATTAGGAAGTTGGAAGTTAAAGTTGCAAGCTTAGAGGTAGATAAGGTTTCCATCACTAAAGAGAAGGATGATGCTTTGGCAGAGATGCTTACTTTAGCCATGAAACTTAGTGTTTGTGAGGGTGAATTAAAACATGCCCAAGTGATTGTGGATTCTCAAGGCAAGTATATTGATGAGTTGTAGTCTAAAATAGTTATGCTCTTTGTTCCCTCTCCTTCTCTTGCTATTCCTTATGTTGTGCCTTCTAAGGAGAAGTTGAAAATTTTATAGGAATGTGTGATGCCTTTGCTACCAAGGTGGAAAGGTTACAACACCATATAGATTGTGTGCATGAATTTTTTGCTCATTACAGTAAACTTGTCTCCCCTCCACCCTCTTTTTGGCTTAAATATCATTAGCAGAGGTTGGACTTATATATCTTTTTGAGCAATGTGGATTTACAACCTCTAGAGGGTGGTTGACAGGATCTTTGGTTGAGTGATTTGCTTAAATCAGTGTTTGATAGAGCCTTAGATGACCTGCTTGATCCTCAAGTTAGATTGCTCTCTTTTATGTATATTAAAGGGGACTTGCGAATTCCAGATGAGGAGGATTTGAATATTTATGTAGGGGGTGTGGTTTTGCAAGCTATGTTGTATGCGCATTTTGTGGAGTTTGATCTTGTGGATGGTCCGCAAAATTTTTATCAATGCACATCCTGGTGTAGAGGAGTTGATTGGCATCCTCCTTTGGATGATGCTGTCATGGGTCCATACCATCGACAATGTACTTTTTATAAGTCTAACATCCAGTAGTTACATGCTAAAGTGTTACAACACATTGTTGATAATCCCTTGTTTACTGAGGAGCTCTTCCAAAATTTTAAATTCTGTTGTTCTATTTATCCTCATGATCCTTATGATCTTATTTCCTATTCCCTTATTGCTACTCACCTTCCTTCTTATATTCATATTCTTACTACTAATCCTGATTCCATTCCTATTTTATCTTTCACACTTGCTTTATTCCCTCATATTTTAGTTTTTACTCCTTGCCCTTTTATTGTTGATCCTACTACCTCCTCTCCTCTTCCGAATCCTTCTCTTATTGTTCCTTCTATTCCTTCCACCTTTTGTTCAAAATCACTTAAGGCCTTTTTAGTATCATTTTCAACATCATTATCTTTACACTTTCCCTCTTTCTATGATTTGTCATATCCACCTCTTCAATGTTCTACCCTCATTGCTATTCCACCTCCTATATAATATATCAATCTTCCACCTCAGTGTATATTGGATACTCTTGGATTTGATAATGACATCCTTCGTCAACGGCAGTGGACTTTACATGATTTTGTGATAGGACCTATATTTACTTCGCGTCTTATTCTTGGTTCTTGGGAGACAAACTCCTATCTTCAATTTGCTTGTGTGCATGCTCAGTTTGAAGATACTTTTTTACATCTTGCTAAACATTTCTCTTGGTAAAAAAACCTTTATGCATTAATAGTCCAACCTAAACACTCAGAAGACCATTCCAAATTTGAAAATAAATCCTAATTAGAATGTGATTGTTGCTCAAATGGATGTGCTCTACTACTTTCCGTAGGCATTTCCTACTAGATTCATTATCTTATAGGAAAGGATGTGTTGTTTGTAGTTCCTTCAAAATGTACCTCTCCATTTTGTGGATGAAAACAAAATCCTAGAACATCTCAAGCTTAGCATGAAGTTTAAAAATGAATATCTTCATCCTACATAACAGTGGTGTAGCCTTTGGATGTACCATCTTTTTAATGAAAAATCTCCTTCTTTTTAACTCTCCATTTTTGGGGATGGGTGCAACTTAGACTACATTTTTTTATGTATTTGTGGATGTTGTGTGTTCCATGTTTTGTGATGTGTGTGGTGTATGTATATATTATCATTGTCACGAGGAGTCGATGAACTTGCTATTGAAGAAGATCAAAGCTGAAGCTGATTTAAGCTTGTTGGAGGTTGAAGTTAAAGATTTTCTAGATGACTATGTGCTGCAATGTAGAAAACTCTAATATCACTTACTAATTTGTTTGGTTCTACTTTGGCATACTAAGAATTGATGTATACTTCAAGGTGTTTTCCTTTCCTCAATTTGTTTTCTAGATCCATGTTTTTTTTAAGAATGGATGGAGTTGTGATTGGTTGTTGCCTATCAGATGAATACTGATTGATTTTTTGATGAATATAAAGTGATGAGCTAGTATTTTGAGCTTTTATTCTCCTTTTTTAAGGTCACAAGGATGCTTCCTGATTAAGTATGGGTATATGTTGAGTGCTAAAATGACTATATTTTAAACTAGTTTTGTTAATTTTTGGATGGTTTTTGGTTGATATGAAGGTGTGTTGATTGAATTTTGATGATTTTGGAAGTTTTTTGGGATAGTTTGAGTATTTTTGGGAGATTCATGTTGGTTTTTGGTTGAGATATGATGTTCTAATAGGTTTTGTGATGAGTTTTTTTGGTTCTGTTAGGCATGTTTTTCCTCTGTTTGGTTTTGTTAGGCCTGTTTTGCCTTAGTCTTTATCTTTTTTCTTTTTTGTTGGTAAGGTTGGGATTATGAATAAGTCTTTTGGAAAATGATTGAGAGCATGTTGAATGGTTTTGGATGGTTTAAAGTGGTTTTGGTTGAAGCTACATGGTTTTTATGCTTTGTGTTGACCCGTTTTGTTGAGCTTCTGTAGAGCCTCTATCTCTGTTCTATTTTGGTTTTGTTTGCTTTTGTGAATGTTCTATGGGATGGATGGTTAGCTTGGGAATGTTTTCTAATCTTGGAAGAGAAATAATGCAAGCTAAAATAACTCAAAGAAGGAGAATAATTAACTGAAGAACACTTGAAGTGAAGACTATAGTGACAATGACAGTAATGAGCTCTCAACAGACATCGTAATGGCTCTGTTGACCCTTCATTTAGACATACCTCTTGGGAGGGCTATCCACGACCAAGAGAGGGTTATTGAGGATTATTGATTGTATCTCCATTGTACTATTGAGTGATGATATGTGTGAGAGAGATAGAGGATGAGAGACAATCATTTCTATGATGAAAAACATTGTATCTACATGAGAGATTGAGAGAAGACTATGAAGACATTGAAGATGAATATTATGTGATGAAATTCCATTCAAAGTGGAGCATCCTCTTGTATTTTTATGGTTCTTTGATGGATTCTAAGAAGAATATGAAGAATGTGATAAATTTTGTTAAAGAAAAAGCCGTGGGAGATTCTTTATATGATGCTACATGAAGATTTGTTGTGTTTGGTGTTCTTTTTTCTATTGTGGTTATATAAAGGATGAAAAAAAGCTTGTTTATGAATACAAGATAGATTTTCTTGTAGTAAGACCCCTATTTCCTTGGTGTTCTTTGGAGAGCTCCAACAAACCTACTTTCATTTCTCTTGCTTTCTCTAGATCTTGCCCTTCTTTCATCTTGTTGCCATGGTATCCTTCCAACCCACCATTGTGGAGGTTCCCCCCCCCCCCAAACCCTGAGGCCCTTGTAGATGCCCCAAATCCGGGTAGCTCACTAACTTTTTCAACCTCCCATGGAGCACTACCCTAGTCGACCCTAACATGCAAATCATCCTAGAGCGGCTCCTCACAAGCTTCATGGCCCACAATATACCCTCTCTGTTGCAAAGAGAGTGCAAGAGAAGTTGTGCTTGCCCAGCCACATTGAAGTTGACCTGCCAACACTCTCCATAGCATGACCATTGAAAATATATTTGGTCCCATTCTCAGCAACGAGTACCAATTGAGAAATCTTGTCTATTCCCAAAAATCTAAGATCTACACCCTTAGATTCTTAGTCCAGGCGCTTGATCTATAGGACAAGGTATTTAAGAGTCTCCAAGAAGGTAGCCTCTCTTTTCTTTTCTCCTCCTAATACCCCATTTCCTAGGCCCATGCACTTCATGAGTGCCTCTTTGTCAAGGAAAGGTGCCTATCCCCCCACAAGTTTTCCTCCATCAAAACCATGAAGGTGATGTGTGGATAGTACTTCACCCTGCTCTTCCCCCCACCAGCTCTCTTATTAACCCTCCTTGCCAACTTTTGTCACTTGTGGTGGTGGATGAAGTCTCACTATAAGATAATAACAATACCAGATCCTACCTCTAACCCTCGCCAGGACCTCATGAACTATCATGTTGAAGACTAACTCCTCAAAAAGAAGGACCAGTCTACCAACGACACTACCAAGTAGCATGTCAATCAAGACTAACCATGCCAAAAGTTCCAACCTTCCTAATCCCCCAAAAAGTCCACCTCTACCACCAACCTCTCTGCTAAATTTTCCCTCCTCAATTTGAGGGCCAAAAGAGACAACAGGAGGAGGAGAACCTAGAAGACAACAAGTCCCTCGACCTCGCTTCTATCCTCACAAAAAATCAAGATGGTATGCCCTCTACTGCATGCCCCTCCCTGTCAAATTGTCCCAACAATTGGTGCTAATCTCCCTAGGATTCAACTGGGAGATGGCTCACTTGTCATTGAACTTCATCAATGGGTTCCTAACCAAGTAGTAGCATCAATAGCAAGAGCTTGTCACCCAAGTGGACCACCTCAGGCAAGCCAATACAACCCTCTTTGAGCAACTCTGATAGAAGGATGCTACTCTTCAGGAACATTGACAAAGGCTAGAGGCATGCCAATAGGAATAGCTAGCCTCTGTTAATGATGTCTAGAGCAAAGCATAGTAGTTGGAGTGGGATAATGTTTTTCTCCAAGCGCATGCAACTAGAGTAGAGAAGTTAGATGGTGTAACCCTGCTCTACCTAGTCTAAGAGATAATTGAAGAACTCTAGTGTGACTATGAAGGAGAGTGGCTTGACCAATGGAAATAGCTCAAACGAGAACTCCGGGCTACCATGACCAACTCCTACTCTCTAATCTTCCACTCTACTTGAAAAAACAAATGAGCGGGACTATGATGCCTAGTCCATTGCCCTTGCCCAACCACTCCAACTCCTCCCCATCCAACACAACAAGGCAAAAGCACCCCTATCGACTCCGCTCCCTCTCACTCCCACTCTACATTAGGATCCACAACCAAGTTGAAACTTGTGGCCCTATCTTAGATTGATGGATTTTCCACACTCCAAATTCTTGTAGACCGATGTTAACCCCAAGTCGAGATGGCGGAGACAGATGGCGGAGAAATGAAGGAAAAAGCGAAAAAAAGATGGAAAAAGAGCAAAGACATGTAGATGGCCTCTAAAGCTAAGCTAGGGAAAAAAGCACAATTTTAAATGAAAGGCGCCTCAAAAAGCTCTAAAAATTCTTGTAAAAGAGTGCGAGACTCCCTCCTGTGCCAATTGTAAAATATTAAATGGGTGTAGGCTAAAGGCATAAGGCTAGAAGAGGGAAATAGAGAAAGGACCTTGCCACAACGGCCGGTCATGTAAAAAAAGGGATGGGTGCCTATGGGATTTTAGGGCTTGTATATAAAGTTCAAAAAGTGAATGGAAGCTCATTCTTTGGGTGTGTGGCTAACAAGAGTTCTCTTCTTCTTCTCTTCTTCTCTTCTTCTTGCTTGTGTGTGCTCTTGAGAGAGGGAGTGTGAGAGTGTGAGGGAGTGAGGGATCAAGAGGGTGAAGCTCTTCACCATCTCCTCTCCTTTTCTTCTCTTCTCTTCTCTTCTCTTTTCTCGTGCGCGTGGCTATGGTGGATGGAGCTTGGAGATGGAGGAGGCTTGAGGATGCTTGAGCTACCATCTAGGATCATGGAGCTACCAATGTGTGCGAGAGAAGATGCAACTCATTTTGGCATCAAGGTAAGCTCACAACACTCGTAGGATTGACGGCACATCGGCTAGGTGAGAGATATCCATTAGAGATTGCTTGAAACGCTTGAAATAATAAGCGGTCCGTGGGTCTCGGTGGTTGAGTGTGAGCTCTCTCTACATTTTGGTTCCATTGCCGGGACCAACTGATTCAAGCTTGAGCACTTGCGCACCTCATATCGAGCATCAAAGTAAGGGATTTATCCCCAAACCGGAGCTTGAGATAGGTAGGAAGTTAGGTTTTTTTATCTTCAAAGCGAGTAAGTATTTTGGGTTATTTTATTTGTTTGATGATTGGAAAACATGGAGAAATCATTTTAGTTCTTTGCTTTCAATTCTTGTTGCATTTAGCATAGGTTAGGATTAGGAAATCAAATCGAAAAAGGGTAGGATTTATTGTTGCTAATCAGGGCAAAATAGGGCACAAATCATGCAAAAAATGGCAAAAAGATTGCTTGGGATGCTTAATGTCAGCAAGTGAGTGATTGGGAGTGTCCAAACCTTACCCGGGAAGGGGATTAAGAGCCAAGAGGAAAAGGGAGAGCTCATTTGCAACTCTTGCAGAAAGAGAGAGAGAGAGAGAGAGAGAGAGAGAGAGAGAGAGAGAGACCGCAAAGAATCGATTGGATCTTGTCGTCGGAGAGCCTACCAATTGCTTCAGGTATATCAATCACTTCCCCTTGCATCCTAGTTGTGATTTGGAAGGTTGTGTGTGAAATGATTAGCTAAATCGTTAGTTTTGATCAAAATAGCCTTGGTGCTACCTCGTCGTGTACAACTTGGCTCGTCTGAGCAATCAGTTTCTAGGCCGAGTCCCAGAATCAGCCCTCGGCCCTTTGTCTTTCGGTCGACTCGGCCCAAAACCCTACTCAGCCTGTCCGAGTGACATCACTCGGCTCCACTTACAAACTCGGCCCTCGGCCCGTTCGAGTGACCCAATTCGGCCCTTAGCCCATACAAAACTCAGCCCTTGGACAAACTTGATTCGCATGAATGGAAAATTGCAACAAGGGAATTATGCATCTTCTAGTAGACAAGGTGATGACAGAAATGAGCATTTGTTTATGGTGCAACACATGACCAATTCTGTGACAAGTGCAGAAGAAAGCAACGATGTGTGGTATGTTGACTCAGGTGCATCAAACCACATGACAGGTCATGCAGAATGGATGCAGGATGCAAGGAAAATGGAAAAACCAGGATTTGTGGAGACTGGTGATGATACTGCACATCCTATTGTGCAGATTGGAAAAATTCCTTTGTCTATGCAGGATGGAAAAAAGAAATACCTGTCGGATGTATTTCATGTCCCGAATATCACCAAGAACCTGGTTTCTGTTGGTCAAATGGTTGAGCATGGCTTGCAAGTCAGATTTAATTCTCATGGATGCTTTGTTGAGGATATGAAAAATAAAGGTCGCTTGATAGCAAAAGGAAAGAAGAAGGGCAGAATATTTACATTGGATGTAGACATGCCTGAATTGCTCACTGTAAACTTACGAGTAGAAGGGTTATAGCATCTATACCCTTTCTGTTGAGAGTAACCAATAAAGATGCACTTCTCAGCTTTTGGATCCAACTTGGATCTCAACTCATCTGGCACATGAACATAGGCAATGCAACCAAAAATCTTCAAATGAGAAATATCTGGTTTCCTACCAGTATACCTCTCCTCTGGAGTCATCCCATGTATTGCTGCAGTGGGAGTCCATTTTGTTGTGGGATATGACTACATGAATATTGCTGCTTTATGCCATGCTCCTGCAGGAACCTTGCAAACTCATTTGACAGGTACTCTCCCCCTCCATCTGACCTTAGGCATTTTATTTGCAGGCCTGTTTCTTTTTCAACCATAGCTTTAAGAGTTTTGAAATGCCCAAACACTTCACTTTTCTTTTTCATAAAATGCACCCAAACTTTTCTGCTATAGTCATCAATAAAAGTGACAAAATAATGATAGCCTCCAATAGATGCAGCTTTAGTAGTCCACACATCAGAGTGGATTAATTCCAATGGCTTCTTACTCTCTTGAACATGTCTAGGAAATGGTTTCCTTGCTTGTTTTCCAAATTGACAGGCTTCACATACCTTATGCATTTCTGCAACCTTGAATTTAGGCAATCCTGCAACAATATTTTGGGCTTGCATTGATTTAAGTCGCTGCAAGATGTTGTTTTTGATGAGATGAGTAGCTGGTATAAACCAGTAAATGTGATTGATGATGTAGATGCACAAAATGGTAATGCTGCATAGAATTCACATCAGCAGTCACAAAATATTAGTGGACCTGGAGTGTCCTCTAGCAGTGGTTCACATTATTTGCCATGGACAGGCAGATTGAGATCAAGAGAATCTCCTCAAAACAATGCAGATAGTGGTATGCAGGTTTCACGAAAAGGAAAAGAGAAGGTAGATCAACCCATGTTTGATGTGAATGCAGGTCACTCTTATGTGGATGGTGAATCCAATGGCTCAAAACAGAGCATTGATGATGAGTTGGGTATTGCTTCTATTGTTACACCTTGAGTAAGAAAGACCAGGGATGTTTTGAGAGCACCTGGGAGTGAACCTACTTTGCGCATGTCTACCAGAGCTAGGTATCCTGTGGATAGGCTGAAATATGATGGATTTACAGCTATTCACTATGCCTATATGGTCAAAGTGATACAGGAGCCAGAACCCACTACTTTTAAGCAAGCCATGGGAAAATAAAAATGGGAGAAAGCCATGGATGAAGAAATGGATGCCTTGGAAGCAAATGCTACATGGGAATTGGTACCTTTGCCTAAAGATAAGAATGCAATTGGTTGTAAGTGGGTTTATAAGGTGAAGCACAATGCAGATGGTTCTGTGAATAGATACAAGGCAAGATTACTAGTCAAGGGGTATGCACAAACATATGGCATTGATTATGAAGAAACATTCAGTCCAGTTGCAAGGATGGCAACCGTAAGAGCAGTCATTGCTATGGTTGCATCAAAGGGATGGGTTTTACATCAGATGGATGTAAAGAATGCCTTCTTGCATGGTGATTTGCAAGAAGAGGTCTATATGGAGCAACCACCAGGTTATGTGCATGTTGTTCATCCTGAGTTTGTTTGCAGGTTGAAGAAAGCCTTGTATGGCTTGAAGCAAGCACCTAGAGCATGGTCTGACAAGATAGGATAGTATCTTGTCACTATTGGCTTTCAGATTTCCAAGGCAGATTTCTCACTTTATGTGAGAAAAACAAAGAAATGTATTATGCTACTTGTCATTTATGTTGATGATTTGATTATCACAGGTGATAGTGATGAAGATATCCTTCATGTGAAAATGCTATTGAAGCAGAAGTTTGAGATGAAGGATTTGGGAGAGCTGCGTTATTTCTTGGGCATTGAGGTGATTAGATCACCAAGTGGGATATGGCTCTTGCAAAGGCAGTATGGATTGGACATGCTGTCCAAATATGGGATGACAGGCTGTAAGCCTATTTCAGTTCCTTTGGAGCAGAATGTGAAGCTGAGCGCAGATGCAGGTGAGCTTCTCGAAGACCCTACTATGTACAAACACATAGTAGGAAGTTTGATTTATATGACTATTACCAGGCCAGATTTGAGCTATAATGTTGGATTGGTAAGTCAGTTTATGCAGGCTCCAAGGAAACCGCATTTGGATGCGGCTAGACGCATACTCAGGCATGTGAAGTCCACATTGCAGTATGGACTATTTTATGAGACTGGGGTTCAGATACAGTTACATGGATACACTGATGCTGATTGGGCTGGTAGTATTTCTGATAGACGATCTACCAGTGGATATGTGTTCTCTTTTGGGAGTGCTGCAGTCACTTGAAGCAGCAAGAAACAGCCTACAGTTGCCTTGTCGAGCACAGAGGCTGAGTACAGGGGTGTAGCAATGGCTGCATGTGAGGTAGCTTGGTTGCATAAGCTACTTTATGATATGCATCAGCCTACAGATGGGCCAGTTGCCATTTATTGTAACAACATGAGTAGTATACACTTGGCAAATAACCCAATCTATCATGCTAGAACAAAGCACATTGAGGTGCATTATCACTATGTGCGGGAGAGGGTTTTACTAGGTCTTATTGATCTAGTTTATGTCAGCATAGAGGATCAGGTAGCTGACATATTCACGAAGGCATTGGGCACAGAGAAGCTGCACAAGTTCAGAGACCTGCTTGGTGTGTAGGAATTGGGATTGAGCTCGAGGGGGAGTGTTGAGATATCGAGCTCCACTCGTGATATACCAAGGTGACCATTGTGCATTTATGTCACCGACTTGTTAGCTGCAGATGCGGTTGGTACATTTCCCATGAATAATAGCCAAATGATAGCTATCCTTATCTACTCTAGTTCGTGGCTCAGTTAGTATGCCACCTTAGTTAGTTGAGTTTGGTTTGAGACCCATATATAGGGTTCTTCTATTTCTTTGTACTAGAATTCTTTTGGCTTACACAACTAAGAAGAGGAAAACTATTTTCAGCCTCCATCTTTGTGTGTATTCCCCCATTGTGTAAGTGAGAAAGCTACAAGTGAGACTCCTTCCTTCTCTCCCACAATCTTGACATCGACCTCTATACAAGTTGTTGATTATTTTTTAATGGATCTAAGAATGCCAACATTCTTAAAGGCCCTCAAAAATGGTTTAACCCACAACAACGATTCTATGAACCCGAGATTGGAACATAACTTTCCATGTGCACATTGATGCCTCAAATTTTATTGTGGGAGCAACATTGTGCCAACTTGGAGAGAAAAAATTGAACTACCTAGTGGGTATTACTAATCACTAACTCATAGCCATCAAAATGAACTATTCCACCACTTAGAGGGAAGGGTTGGTGATATTGTTTGTTGCAATAAGGTAATTTGTTACTATTTACTAGCAATGCCATTCACTTTCTTGTGGACAACTAGGCTCTAATGTACCTTGTCAATAAGCCATATGATACTAATAACATAGCCCAATGGTTGCTATTTCTTTTTGAGTTTGACTTCTTAGTAGTCAAATAAAAAAGGCTCAGCTTCATCGATTCATAATCAAAGCACAACGATACCAACTAATCACCGAACAATTGTATTAGTTAGGTCAAGACAACCTACTGAGACATTGCAAATGCAAACATGAGATACACAAAGTCTTGGCCGAAACATACACAAGAATTGGAAGGGGTCACTTTGATGGAAATTCCATAGCTCGAAATATCTTGTAGTCTTAGCTATGGTGGTCCACCCCTACAAAAAGGCTCTCAAGGGAAAAACACCTCATAAGGCTTACACTGGTAAGAAACTATCTGCCTCACATTTCAAAATTTTTGGGTGTGAATGTTATGCACATGTTCCAAATTAGAAGAGAAACAAGTTAAAACCAAAAAGTAAAAATGTATCTTCTTAGGTTATAGTGATGAGTAGAAGGCTTACAAATTATATGACCAAGAGGCAAAGAAGATGATCTCGCAAGTTGTGATGCGGTGTTCAAGGAGGAGCCGCATACAAACAGTGGAGGAGGAGAAGGCAAGTTCTTCCACTTTATCATCAAGCAAAGAAGAAGTCCACTATGAACATGTCCTGAGAGCTATCCCTATCCTTAAGAAGGAGGAAGCATCATCCTCATATGATGAGAAAAAAGTTCACCAACCTAACATCATCCCATCGAAAAATCCATTGCCGCATTGGGTGAGTATGCTCTATGACCACAATAATCCTATGCCTACATCTATTGAGGAGAAGGTAGACAACGAACCAAGGAGGTCTCAACGAATAGAGGAGCAAAGAAGGGCTTTTGCTCACATAGTTAATATGGCCTTGATGGTTGAGATTATGAGAGAGGTAAAGGAGCCGAATGACTTAGAAGAAGCACTTGCGGATACAGCATGGAAGGTAGCTATGCAAGTCAAGAATGATAGCATAATGAAGAATGGCACTTGGGAGCTAGTGAATTGGCCAGCAAAGCGGAAGGTTATTGGCACCAAGTGGATCTGGAAGGTAAAGTACAAGGCTGATGGTACCTTAGAAAAGTACAAAGCGAGACTGGTTGCCTAGGGATCTTCACATGTTGAAGGGTTTGATTTTCAAGAGTTATTTCCCCCAAGTACCAGAATGACCACTATTCACACAGTACTTGCAGTGCCCGCCCACAAGCAGTGGCTAGTTTACCAAATGGATGTCAAGTCAGCATTCTTAAATGGTGACCTCAAGGAGGAGGTGTACATGGCTTAGTCACCAAGGTTTGAGGGCCTCCATTTTGAGAACAAAGTGTATAAGCTAAAGAAGGCTTTGTATGGGCTAAAATAAGCCCCTAGAGCATGGTACCAGTGGATAGATAAGTTCTTTTTAAGCTTAAACTTCAAAAGATATGCCTCAGATGCTAACTTGTATGTTTACAGGGATGGTGAAAAGTCTCTAGTGATTTCCTATATGTAGAAGACCTTCTTATTACAAGTGACTATGAAGATATGATCAACCAAACTCGAAAGGATTTGAGTTCTTAGTTTGAAATGACAAACTTGAGCTTGCTACACTATTGTTTGGGGATTGAAGTCTAGCAAGAGCCAGGGAAGATCTTCATCTCTCAAAAGAAGTATGCATGGGAGATCTTGAAGGAATTTGGCATGACCAAGTGCAAGGAGATAGCTACACCTATGGAGTGAATGCAAAGTTATCCGTTGAGGATACATCACCACTAGCAGAAACTGGGAGGTACAAGAGGATGGTTGGCAGTCTGATCTACTTGTGTAACACCAGACCAGATATCACTTTTGCTGTTGGTGTTTTGAGCAGGTTCTCAAACAAACCTCATGAGAGTCATTGGAAAGCTGGGATGCATGTGCTCAAATACTTGAAGGAAACTCTTGACTATGGTATCACATACAGTTTCAAAACTTCTCTTGTGGGGAACTGTGACTCAGATTGGGCAGGAGACAGTGATTCCAAGAAGTCAATTTCTGGTTATTGTTTCTCTTTGGGTTCATGAATTTTCTTTTGGATTAGTATGAAGCAGCCAAAAGTGGCATTGTCTTCTACCAAAGAAGAGTAAAAGGTAGCTTGTTTTGCTGCACCTGAAGCAGTATGGTTGAGAAGGATCCTATGGCATATGGGAGTGCAGGATGAAGAACCAACTGTGCTGAGATGTGACAATCAAAGTTGCATCGCCATTGCCAAAAATCCAATGTCTCATGCGCACACCAAATATATAGAGATCCAGTATCACTATGTGCGTGATTTGATTGAGGATGGGATAGTGGAACTGGTCTAATGTCCAACATAGGAGAATGGAGTGGATATCTTCACCAAAGCACTTACGAAGTATGTGCTTCAAGTTCATCTTCAGAGACTCGGCATTGGGCTGAGGAGATAGTTCACCTGCGGGTGGGCATTGAGGGGGGGTGTTAGATATGCTCAATGCCCCACCCTCACAAGGTGCCACCAATAATCCATGGTTCTCAAAGTTGTAAGGCCCCCATTATGAGGAGAAGCCATATGTAAGCCCGGATATTGGTTGAGTCCTGACTTATATGTCAGATGAGGTCTATGTGACCGGATGGCAAAAAGGTGACCATTGTGGGTCTAATATTTGGGTTAGATTGAGTAGTTAAGCTTGTAGTAACTCGAGGCACATCGCATCAAGTTGCAAGGCAAGGGAATTAAAAGGGGACCCTATTTTGGGGCCCGGGGGCCACAAAAGCAACCCTTGGCTGGGGGTCCCAGGGGGGCAAAGGCCCCCCTGGCAAGGGTCCGCAGCGCCCCCGGCCCGACAATAAAGGGAATATTCCTTGACTGACTAGTGGAGGCTCGTATGGTAGGTCATTCAGACCGACCTAATCGCCTTCATGGGCTATAAAAGCAAAACCCCTTCACATCGCCCATAAATCATCTATCTTTCACCTAGTCAAAGTTGCTCCAGCTAGCCTTAAGCTCTTCACAGTTCTCCCTACTTCCTTTGCAGATGCAGTGACAGCTACAGGAGTCCCAAAGGTACGAGTAGCCATGAAAGACACAAAAAGTATACCAAAGTTCCTGGAGATTGAGGCTGGAGGTCACTCCTTTAGGCAGCAGGTCATTGTGATGACTGGGCAACCAGGGCAGTGCCTACGCTGCCATGACTTTGGACTTCACGCAGCAGACTGTATGCATTTCAGGGCCAAGGCGGCTCTGAAACCGACAACGGGCCCACAGGTGGACGCCGATAGATTCACACGGGTCTAGAGACGACAAAGAGGAAGACGGAAGGGGGGGCCGCAGCCAGCGCCTCACTCGCAACCTCGTCAGCAGGGCATAGGAGGGCAAGCGACGCCCCCTCAACATAACACTCCACAGCCCCCCCTGTCCATCCCACTCAGCAAGATCGTATTTCCCCATAGCCACCACTCGCACAGACTACCCCACCTGAGATCCCACAGCCCCCACACCCACCCTCACCCACCTCCCAAGCTCCCCCCCCACACCCGCCACACATTTTCGACCATCCCACCATCCCTCGACCCTCTTCCCCTCCACCATCTCCCCTGTCGAGCACCCCCCTGATCTGCACCCATTGTAGGTGATCCCCCCCAAACCCACGCCCACTCATCCCACAAGAGGGGATGAGCCACACACGCTTACATCCTCCTCGCACCAGTAGTCTTCCCCCTCCCACACAGCCACTAGCTCATCTACCCCTATCGCCCATCACATCTTCCCAAGACAGGCACAGCTATTGCCACAGGAGTTTTTCCGTAGTGGCCCGTGGTCCTACTTGAGAGTTGCGGAGTGCGGAGTGTTCCCACTACCTCTAGAGTTGGGAATCTTCGTGGATCACAAGTCAAGGAGGGGAAAGGTCCATCTACTAGCACCATCGAATGGACCAAACTATTCCTTCTTCTTTCAGTCCTCCCACTCAAGGGATTGGACAACAACACAAATAGAGGAGGAGTTGAAGAGTCAAGTGGTCGACCACATCTCCCAGTGGATGGGGGAAGAAGGACAAGCACTGTTTGCATAGCAATGGCCTGGTAGCATGATGGACATTAACTGGTGGGCTGGTTCCAAAGTCCCACACTTGAGCATTATCTTTCGAGCCCCTCCATAGTGGAGGGCTCCGAGGGATCTGATCGAGTGGCCCCTGGCACAAGCGGCCCATTTCTACCAATGCACGAAGTCACGACTCTCAGGGTGGCTGATAGATGCACTGATTGTACCACCTGGAGCATCTATCACCCCTATGGTCCACAATCAAGGGCCACCATAAGGGACTAGAGTTCGCCGTCCAGACCTGCGGTAAAGCATACCTGCATGCCCCATAGTTTCTCATCCTCGTCAACAGCTTCCACACTAAACAGATGTCTGTTCGGTTAGTCGCAGGTTTCCCCATGAGCTTACACCTTGCATCCTGGAATGTGAATAGCCTCCACTACAGTGGGGCATGCGGGTAGGAAAGGTACTCCCGGGTAGCTCGCACACTTACTAGGAGTACGCCATAGGTGCCCACGGTAGGAGTGGAGGTGTATGCACCTCTATTGGCCCGAGTCTCACAGCTTGCATACGAGACCATGGGAGTGGTCCGAGTGGAGCTATATGCACCTCTATTGGCCCGAGTCTCACCGCTTGCATACGAGACCATGGGAGTGGTCCGAGTGGAGCTGTATGCACCTCTATTGGCCCGAGTCTCACCGCTTGTGTATGAGACCATGGGACAATAGTGTCAAGGAGGGTTCTATGGATCAGACTGGATATTGGGGACTCGTGCTTGGGAGTCCACAATGTCTATGCCCCTACAGAGGTTAGGGCATGCAACAGGTTCTGAGTGGAGATCGCGGATGGACTCCTAGAGGTGGACTCCTGGATCGTTGGAGGAGACGTCAACAACCTGGAGGCTTTGGAGGACCAGTAGGGCAGAGGCAGAAACTATCAAGGCATGATCGGGGAGGAGCAAGAGGCATGGGAGGTATTTCTATTGGCAGTAGGTGCACATGACGCCTAGAGAGACCCTGCCTTCCACAGGAGGGAGAGGTCGCTAGACTTCTCTTGGGGTTACATGCAGCTAGGTGGAGTCCTGCTGGAGCGGTTGGATAGGTTTTATGTGGGAGAGTGGGGAGGCTCTCGTGGGGGCCAGATTGGGCAGTTGGCGAGTACCACATTGTCTGATCACTGCCCGATTCTCCTGACACTAGATCCCCCAGCATTTGCCCTAGATACTCGATCTTGTTGAATCCCTTACTCGATCTATAGGAGGGAGAAGGTAACGAGGCAGATAGATCAGCTCTGGACTAGGGAGTGGGGCAGGAGCAACCGGATCGCAAAGGAGGTTGCGGAGGTCCTAGTCGAGTCGAGCAAAATCTGCCAAGAGGCAGCCATATAAGCCAGGTAGCAGAGCTGGGAAGAGGAGAGAGTGCTCTAACAGGACCTTGCAGCCACGCAGAGATTACTACAAGAGGCACCAGGGGACCCCACCCTCCACGCACAGGAGGTGAGAGCACGAGCAGCCATTGCTGGCCTAGAGGACAAGCACTTTGAGTTCTCTTTCTGCACCTTAACAGCTTTTTGGGCGCGGAAGGGGGACACGATGTGCATGGAGTTTTTCCAAGTGCACCATCCTTGCACCTTAGGAGTGCAGATACGCAGCCTTCGAGATCAGTATGGGAGGACTCATTCAAGCCCAAACGAGGTGATGGATATTGCCATTGATTACTACAGGCGCCTTTTCTAGTAGGAGACAGCCTCAACTAGAGGACAGTGATGTAGGCAGCAGGTCTGGGATCACATCCCGTCCCTTGTCACAGAGGAGATGGGACACCCCCTCCTAGCCCCCTTCACAGAGAAGGAACTAGAGGAGGCTTTCCATACACAGGACGGGCAAAAATGCCCAGGAGAGGATGGCCTCTCTAAGGCCTTCTTTACTACTTATTGGGAAGTGGTGAAGGACCCCCTAGTGAGGGCCTTCCAAGAGATCTTCACTTCAGGACATATGCCAAGGAGCCTTTCGGTAGGCCTCATCAGTCTTCTCCCAAAAGGGAGAGACCGATTGGAGCTTTCCCAATGGATACTAATCAGCTTATTGTCAGTGGCTTATAAGGCACTGGCAAAGATGATTGGTAGGCGATTAAGCCCCGTGCTGCCAGACATCATCCATGATACATAGATAGGCTTTGTCTAGGATAGGAGTATCCTACACAATGTATTCACCTTCTTTGAGGCGACAGAGTGGGCTCAGCACAGTGGCCAGAGACTGGCCATGCTACTCTTGGATTTCAAGAAAGCTTATGATATGGTGGACTGGGATTTCCTAGAGGGCACCATGGTAAGGTTGGGTTTCCCCCAGGTCCCGGGGTCGCCACACTTTACAGATCAGCCACCAATAGGGTTCTCATAGGTGGTAGGCAAGGGGAGGAGTTTCGGCTGGAGAGATCGGTTCAACAGGGCTGCCCCCTGGCCCCATACCTATTCCTACTCTTTGCGGAGGCGATGTCTCACTTCCTAAGGTCCCGTGTGAGCAGATTACGCAACCTCCGACTTCCCGTGAGAGAGGAGACTGAGTTGCTAGACTCAGAGTATGCAGATGATAAAGTACTCTACATAGAGGATGATGAGTTGATGTTGGAGAGAGTGAGGCTGGCTCTTGAGGTGTTTTGTGTCACAGCGAGAGCGAAAATCAACTGGCAAAAGTCGATTGGTTTCCTCACAGACCCGGACTCTAGCATGGAGTGGGGCATCCACCTAGTATTTAGATGGGTGAGCAAAGGGCAGACAGTCCGGTACCTAGGGTTCCAAGTGGGACTCGACATCACTCCTGCCTAGCAGTTTCTTCCAATCCTCAATTCTATTCGAAGGAAGATGACTTACTGGAGCACGACTCGCCTCTCACTAGCTGGCCGAGCCCTAGTGATTAACCAGGTCCTCCTAGCAACGGCCTGGTACATCGCTTCGTGTTGGTGGTTTTCCTCATCCTGCATAGTGCAACTTCACCGCCTGGTGCGAAGCTTCCTTTGGTCTGGGTCAGAGGGCTCCAGGGATTTCCGAGCCAAGGTGGCATGGGTGACCAGTATACGGAGGGCTTGGGATCATCGACCTAGAGTTTCAGAGCAGGGCCCTATTGGGCAAGCTAGTTGTTCACGGCCTCACACCGGGAGGGCAGACATGGAAGGTCCTATTGTAGGAGGGTCTTCAGGATTGTAGACCAAGGCTTGGCGGCAAGTGGATGCCATCCCTGAGATGGATCTTCACTTCAGCCCAAATCACCCCCCCCAGATCACCTTTCCTACGCAGCTTACTCTGCATGTTGCAGGGCCTCTGCAAGGCCCTAATCTAGAGCCCCCCATGCTGCCAAGAGGAATGGTTGGGAGGCCGGCCCGGCTCGTACCATCAGGACATGGCAGGAGGTGTACAGGATGGCAGACAAGGATGTGCTGCAGTGAGTTTCAGGCTGCCAGAGAGGAGTGGAGTTGAGCAAAGGGAGATAGACGCAACAATACCTTCGGAGTGGGTTGCTCCCCCGATACGAGTGCCGATAGAGCTTGGGGAGGTATGGGCTACCAGCTTTTCACCAGTAGGCATCCCCCTACAGGTAGCAGGTAGAGTGGGTGGCGCCCCGCAAGGGACTTTCTTCACCGTTCAAGAGGGGGGACGTCTGGCCCTTGACAGAGGACAACAGGATGAGGGGATAGCTACCCTTTCATGGAGGAGGAGGAGGATGGTGGGCCTTCAAGGGAAGACATGGCGTTTGTACCCCTATGTTTTCTAGAAAGAGCTTAGGGAGTGGCACCTTTGGATCTGGGAGGGCAAACCACTGGATGAGCTAGAGTGGGATCCAAGAGAGTGGCTATGGCCGACCACTGTAGTCGCCATGAATCCACCCAAGTTCCTGGAGTACACTGCCAAGATTGGCAGACACGTCTGATGCAGGAGGATATAGATTGGGCACCATCACGTAGCAGGCACACTGGGTGGAGCATAGCATCACGGAGCCATTCCGACATACCTTCTGGCACCGCCTATGGGATAGCTGGAGGCCAAGGAGGGTATCGTACTTCTTATGGGCTGGTGGTGCATGGAGGCTTGGCGGTGGGAAGCTGGCTTGCCCAGATGCAAAAGGAGGGAGGCTATAAGCATTGCTCACAGCAGCCTTTAGAAACCTCAAAGCATTGCCTTTGGTCATGTGAGGAGACGTAGCTTGTGTGGAGAGGAGCATGCCGCATCCTCCGTCGTACAACACCTAGCCTTGAATATATCTCATGGGGAGCCTTCTGTTGGCAGGCAGTCAACCAGGGCCGTCACCTTTTGTATGAGGCCAGGATGCAGGACACGATATTCATCATTGAGGTATGATCGTGCGCAGTGGTCAGGTTGGAGGCTCTACCCATCCGCTAGGTAGTACTGGAACCCCACAGCAAACCGCTCTGAGGTATGGGAGATCATAGGGAGTCTTACTGGATGGCATATCTGGAAGGCGCGGTGTCGGGAGGCTTTCGACGGAGAGAGACTTTCAGCACATGCGACCCTAGCTGAGCTCTGGACCTCCATCATCCACTCCCTCCGCGGCCATTGGGATCAGGTGTAGGGCAAGTCCAGGGCTCGTCAGGAGCTCCGTGGCCAATTTATGCATACCTTGGGCGGCCAGGACGTGTTTTTCGTGATGCATGCAGGCAGCCCCAGATGGCGATATACCCCCCTCCATGGCTTCTTGCCCCCATCCCCCCAGACTGCCCTGAGAGGCTTGTAATCATGATGTAATTGTGTTTCAGCTCCAGCTAGTCTGTCGAGCATGAGCACTCCATTGTAATCAATTTCTTTGAGTAATATAATCAGCCACATTTTATTTACAAAAAAAATGTTTATTACATTTATTAGTTTATGTTTAAGTAGTATTAGTTAATTAGTTAAACTTATTAGTAGTATTAGTATTAGTTTATTAGCAATATTAGTTAGTTAGACTTATTAGTAGTATTATTAGTTAATTAGTTAGACTCATGTAGTATTAGTAATATTTGTAGTAGTTAATAGTTAATTATTAGTTGTTGTATTAGTAGTTAGACTTATTCGTAATACTTCTTGTTGTAGTATTGTTAGTTAATTAGCTAGACTTATGTAGTATCAGTAGTATTTGTAGTAGTTAATAGTTAATTAGTAGTAAGATGAAAAGAAAAGAAAACAATATTTTGAATGTATGAAAAAAATGAAAACATAACAATCTTTCAAACGTACTGAAAAAAACAAAACCATATTTCTTTTGAACAAATGGCATATTTTGAATGGACGAGAAAATGATATCTTTCTCCATAATTATTTAAATACAAAGAGACCTATGCCATCTCTTCAACATGCTATATAGTATGCTTTGTCATTTCATTTATTTTTTGAAGTATTGCTCATTTTTATTCATTTTAATTTTTATTTATTTCACTTATTTATTTGAATTACTATTAAGCAAAAAAATAAAAATCATTATTCTCCCATGTAAAACATATAAACTAGCTTTTTTAAAAAAATATGTAATTATTATGAGTATAGCATGTTATTTTCATGAAGAAGTGTAGTGTAGTTGAATGATCAAAATGTATTATTCTCATCAACATCAATGGATGTTACACAAAAACAAAGTCACAAGGCATTCTTTAGGACTTCTAGAAAAAGGAAAACTATGGCTTGTAGAAAAACATCATTAAAACCCTTTGCTACAACTTGGTATGACATAGACAATATCAAAATCATCTTGGCCAACAGATTGTGAAAGCATCATTGAAATACTAAAAATGTGTGCATCCTGTGTGGTGGTATAGTCACAATGGAACATTATGTTGTCACCTCGCAAAAAGAATGATGCATCTACAGAAGAAATACAAGTAACAATGACTTTGTCAAGCAGTATTCTCATCCTTACATGCCAACAACACAAAGTCAATATGATGATAACGAAATGCTAACCATATCTTGCAAACAAAGACAGAAACAAACACATGGTCTCACTCTTACCAGACTACACAAAACAAATTTTCAATGCAAATCCATTATAGCTTCAACTCTTGAGCATCATTGATACATCCATCTCGGTTTCCAAAACAACAACAACAATTGCGAACACAACCTTGGACTATTGATCAATTCTTAATAACCCTCTAGTCTCTTGGAATGATGCATCACTTTTCCAGCCATCTTGACTTGACTATATCTGATATTGCAGATGTGTTCACTCTCAACATACTACATAATCCACTGATCCAGAAGTACATGGCTATAGCAGAACATCCACATCCAAGGACATGGTTTTGCATCCTCAATAAGAAATCCATCGAAAGGATTCTAGAGCTCCATCATGAAAGCTCTCCATTCAACCCAATACTCCAAGGAGAACATGAGAATGAAAGAGTTCACAGTTTACTCAACAATATAGTCAAGCCAAGTTGCATGCATTCCAAAGAGCCAATCAACACGAGTTTGCATGTATCATATTATGGAATAATAACCTTCTAGTAGAAAGAATAGCAGTGTTTAGGACTGATAGCATGCCTGCAAGAAGCTTTCTCTACCTAGAAATCACCTTGGAAAATGTAGTGTTTTCGTTCCTATTCCCACTTGGCCATGGCACCTAAGATGGCAACATCTATATTAGTGAATACATCAAGATGGGGCATCAACCCTATTCTCTGTGTACACCTCATACAATCCTTACATCCTAATTATATACCAACTAAAACATGTTGCCTTGATCACAAACAGCACAAGCACAACTTTCCTACAAAGGGATATCGATAACTACATGCATGCAAACAAGAACAGTTCCAATGAGGAGGTCATCAAGCACATCCTCCGCTATAGTGTCCTCGCTTCAATACTGAGATCCCCATCTTGGCACCAACATAACTTGAAGGACCTTATTACAATGGTTGACATATGGGAGATGCCTCATTTATTCCTTACCTTCACTGCAAACGAGGTCACTAATACAAGGGTGAGCCAAGATCAACAAGTTGGAATGCATTGCAAAGGAGTTCAATCACAAATTCTCATGGAAAAAATACCTCATTGAGTGCACCATCCTCTTCTATAATAGGTTCCACCTTTTCTTCAATGGGTACATTCTTGGCAGAGCTGCTTGCATTGGGCACGCCCGACACCATGTCATTAGGTATGAGATCCAACATAGGGACTCCTTACATGCACATGTGATCCTATGGTTACGTGAGAGGCAGACATTGCAAATACGACAAACAAGATATGCACATACATTCCATCCAATGATGGTCGATGTAGTTTGACAAGGAAAATAAGAGCCCTTGTCATGGCAAAGCAAATTCATAGGTACCATTGTGGGGCTGCTATATAAGAAAAAAAATCCATGGTAAATGCATGTACAAATTTCCCTATGCCTCACATAACGATTCGGAACCAACAATAGATCCTGAAATTCAGGGATACATCTACTACCATCCTGGAAATCGGCACCGAAATGTTGTGCTATATCACAGAATGATAGTACTCCTCTAGGGAGTGAACATGAATATTCAACAAGTAGCAAACTCGTCCATCTCTTACTACCCTACTCAAGTACACAATAAAGGAAGAAAAATACAGATGTGATAGGGTACAAAAACCTATATGAACACCTAGCAAGATGTAAAAATTATTGTTTTTTGAAGAGAAGAAACCTCATTTAAAATAGCAAAAAAAAAGTGAATGTTCAAACTCACGATCATTGACTTGAACTATATAAGTATACATATTCTCCTTTCCAAATTCTCCATGTATTTAAACAACACTAAATCTTACCTACAAATGTACTTCACTTTAAAACATGTCACATGTCTGAACACCATCAATAAAATTGCTATGTAACAAACATGCAAGAATTGCATATGGAATTTCGTACTCTTGTACTTAGCTCGGCATTTCAACCTAGTTTCAAATTCTAATACCAATTAAATGCCCTATTTGTCACGGGCAAAAACACTCATGACTCACTCATACTTTACTTTTGTGGGAGAATTGCAAGTAAAGAGAATATGGTGCATCATGTTCTTTTGCCTCCTTAGTTACTGAAGTTATACTAATATTTACTTTGAAAGTCTAACTCAAGACTTTACGTGTGACATCACCTTAAAATACTATCAACTAATGTTTCCTTCTTCAAAATCCACATCTTTATGAAATAAACTCTAGCCTTGTTTTCAAACTTGTCCTCTTTTGGAAAATATTATTTTATGTTTTTTAATTGGTGATTTGGGTAAAAAACTAAATTATGTGATAGGAGTCATTACTCATCAACTCTCAACTCACAAGTTTTTGCCAGCAAGCAATGATCCTTCTAAGTTAATGTTTTACTTATAGTATTGGTTTTGTGATGTCATTCTTCACCTCCCTTTTCCTTTCCTTACCAATTTCATATGCATGCGCTTTAGCTTTTCTCTAGAGCTCTTGCATTTTTTCAAGTATTGTATGTACTTTGGAAAGAAGTACTAAAAACATATATTGATCCTCCTTTCTCTGCGACTATCACCTTACTTATTGCTATAGGCTACTTAGGCCTCCCCTTCTCACGTGTGGTCTCTTTTAGCTCCATTTTGTACATAGGTATTTTGTTCTTTGAGATAGAGAGATAGATAAAGGTACAAATCATCAATTTTCACCCACTTAGAATTCTTCAACCTACCTCATTGGGCATGCACATGCAACTAAGCACCCCTCCTACTCTATGTCAATATTCTTATTAGCTTCGTATTAAGGCTTTTTTGGGGGGGCAAGTATCCATTTGATCACCTTCCCAATGTGCACCTTGCTATATTTCTCCCTAGAATTACAAGGGATTACTACCTCAAAATGATGTGGTGTTACACCTTGGTGCTATGTGATGTTGCATGTGCCATTCAACTATGGTAAAGGATTGAAGTAGAAGGGAAGGATGGAGAAGCCTACGCCATGATGAAGGCTAAGGCATGGATATGGATTAATGAAGTTGAAAAACCACTATCTCTAATCTTTTCCACACAATTGCCCTTCACTATTCATCCCTTCAATGCTAGAATTGGCATTGTCATGGCCTTTCTACCCAACCTCTCACCTTCCATGACCTTCTACCTTTGATTCTTGATTATCTACTCTACAAATAAAGATGGCATGCAAAAGGATTGAGTCACTAAATAGAAACTATAGATATAATGGGAGTGATAAAAAGTGCGTACTAAATCCCCTATTGATCATGACATCACTTACAAAGAGAGAGTGAAAGACTTGCTAGATGTTATGCCTCGTGTATGCACATATCTTGGCATGTGTAAGTGAGAGAGTAGAGGTGTGAACACACCCTATATCTCCCTCATTAAATAAAGGTCAAAAGGTTAGGCGTACCTTATAAAATAAGGCCCAATCTTGTCTTTCACTATATCTAATATTCATCCTTGCTTTGTGTACTTGCAGTTCTCTCTCTCTCTCTCTCTCTCTCTCTCTCTCTCTCTCTCTCTCTCTCTCTCTCTCTCTCTCTCTCTCTCTCTCTCTCTCTCTCTCTCTCTCTCTCTCTCTCTCTCTCTCTCTCTCTCTCTCTCTCTCTCTCTCTCTCTCTCTCTCTCTCTCTCTCTCTCTCTCTCTCTCTCTCTCTCTCTCTCTCTCAAATGGAGGCCATCCTCCATAGTTTTACTCCATTTGTGCCCAATAGCATTATCAGAGCATGTTCTACTTTAGCATGTAACTACATTATCTTTGCAATAGTAGTGGGTTCCAACCTAAGACAAATTAGGGAAATTCTTATGTATATTACTTCTAGCACGAGTATTTGCTAGATGTTGGCTTTAGAAGAAGAAAAAGGAGGAGGAGAAGTGTTCAAAATTGTTGGCTTTGAGTCACAAAGAATAATATCAAGCTGACCACTTTAGTTTCACAAGTCTTACCTACCCAAATTGTTGACTTGCACAACAATCCATTATATCTTGGTTCTCAACACACCGACCAAACTTTGCTTGATAAATCTTCTCAACATAGTCAAAGTTCTTATTAGTTTGTTGTCTACTCCATCTATTTTAGAGCATCATGCAACAATGGGACTTCTTTGTGATTTGCACCTATTGATTTAGAGGCCAACCCAACCATCTATACCCATAAGCTCACATTGCCTCTCACCTATTGAATGTTGAAGCTTGTTTAACACCTCCAGTCCACATGTTGTACTCAGCACCCATAAGTGTTGGATTTCCCTAGGGTTAGTGGGGCAAAAGACTAAAAACTCATGCCTCACTCATGTTGAGGTCACATCACAACTTGGAGTGAAAACAGAACATGAAATATGGGAATATTAGTGGTGTAGATGACCATTGTTTAATGTTGAAATTTGGATAAGCGATGTATTGATTGGGTCCACTAAATTTGCTAACAAAACGATGACTCAATTAGTTATGTAGGAACCAATTAGAGAGGAACAATAAGCTTCACCCTGCTAAGACAACAATAGCTCCCCATTTTCCCAAGACATTAGTGAGGTGAGTATGGCATGAAGCTATCACCACTCCACCTCTAGCTACCCCATGCAACCAAGGGTTAGCAAGGGAAGTGGAGTTCCACTCCCCATTTTTCCAAGACATCAATAAGGTGAGTATCGGGTGAAGCTATCACCACTCACCCTCTAGCTCCCCCATGTGACCAAGGGTTAGCAAGGGAAGTGGAGTTCCACTCCCCCTGCTAATCATGGTGGGTGGGTGTGACAACATCTTTGTTTTCACATTAATGTCTTTAACCCTACTTTGAAAAATAATATTCTCATATACTTTGATAATGAATAGCCTTTCCCATGTGAAAATGATTTTCTTTTTTGAGATAAAATAAACACATTGATTGGGGCTTTCATATCTAAAGCTTTCCACAACCAAATGTAGCATGTCAACATCACATTAAGAATCTTGCACGAGAACAAGCATCCATAGCTTAGTTTTGGCACTAGCGAGAGTTGCAAAAACTCTCAAAATCTTGTCTCATTAACACTTTTTAAAGAGAAAAACATTTTAAAAGCTCAAGAGATGTGCTTGAAACAAGACACTGGCCATACACATGCATACACTAAGACCATTCCATCATATATGACTTAATTTGTTCTAATCACACCAACAATAATAGGGGCAAAAGGGCTACAGAGATAATTGACTTGCAAGGCAACTGCACTAGTAGGTTTTTTTTTAGTTGGTTTGCTAAATTTTAAAAAAAAAGCTAGAATCACATTGGTTCCACGTATCATGCTAACAAAAAGGCATATGTGGTGAGGGAATCTATTAGAGTACAAGAAAGAGGTTAATCCTACTAGCATTGAGCTAGCACCTTGTTTTGAGGGGGTGCTAGAGGGGTAAGGTGAGGGTTAATAAAACCCTACTCCCCTTGACCTAAAGGGTGTGACCATAGGGTTACTAGGGGGAGTGGTGCTCCCCCACTAACCTTGTGTTGCACCTAGTGTGAGTAGGAAGAGTGGGGTTTTCATTAATGCCACTTTCACAAAGTCGCACACCAGAGAGTGTTAGGGTGAGTGGGGATAACTTAAAACCCCATGCACCTTGTTACACCATTCACAAAACAAAGTTTTAATGGGTTGATAGCACTAGTGACTAGAGAAAATGGAATTGCAGGTTTTTTGTTGTTGTCAAAGGTTACTGGTTGAGAAGCCAATCAGAGATGATGGTTTAACACAATATTAAGAGGTTCAAAAAAGTAAATAGTTCCTTTGGGAATGAGATGAGAAACCATTGGGAAAGAGCACTAGGTCAAGGCCATTAAATTCCATTAAGACATAATAAATAAAGTGTGGCCCACCTTGACACACGGTACCTACACATGTAGCATCTCAACCCAAGCATGAGGCATATGGAAGATAGAGAAGATGTAGAGATTATGAGTGGAAAAACCATGAGGAATGAGGATTCCATGGACGTGGACTTTGCTACTTTGCAGCTGTTAGGTAATCAAAGGTTGATATGGGGGAGGTGGAGAAGAAGCTGCGACACAACATCAAGGAGTTCTCAAAGAGGAGGCATAAAGTGGTAGAGTGAAAGTCCTCAAAGCCCCAATCACCCTATCATTGAAAAGAATGAAATAAAGATACACTATTTTTTCTATCTATGGTTTGTATTTGTATTTTATGGGCAAGATACCAAGTTGAAAATTCCCATGATGGTTTATGCAAACATATCATGGTAGGGTTAGCCAATACAAATTTGTTGGAAAGGGTTTCTATTTCATTTTATTTAGCACACAGTAAGAGAGGGATTCGGTACTTGCATCAACAATTGGATTTAGGGATAAATTTCTCCTCATCCTCCCATAGATGATGCATTTCAATCAAAAAGAATTCCTGCAATAAGAGTGTCTTGTCTGGGTCACATATCCAAGCTTACCTGATTGGCTTGATGATGAGATCGGGGCCCTATTTGAGGCAATGGGAAGGGTGTTATACATACCAAGGGCATCTATTAGAGTCATTAGAATGGACAAAAAGGCCTACGTCCTTGGAATAGGAATAGGGAAGTACCCTAGTTTTTGGAGGTTGTCAACTCAAGTGGTATTGAGGTATGTGTTGAAGTCAAGTTCAACCATTTTTTAGATGCTTACTATCTATGCCATCAAACAAGTCAGTATGCCAGAGATTGCAAGAAAAAAAGTGATGCATCAGAGGAGGCATCAAAGGATAAGGACAATAAGAATCAACCTCTCCCTAAAAAGGGTCCTTAAGTCCAAGATCGAGGCTAGCACCTACAACAATAAAGAAATGGATAAGAAGCAAGCTAAAGGCAATGTCAACAAGACCAAAACAAGTCCCAATGGAGATTCAAGAGAAAAGACCACAAGCCAAACCCCTACCCATGACAATAAAGAAAACTAGCTATTAGCATAGCCAAGGAAGGGGCCAAGATGAAGAATGGTAAGAAGGGAGGTAACTCTCTCAAGAAACAAGCGAGAAAACCTCTAGTGGAAAAAAATGGTTATTCTCCTCTTGCAGAAGATAATGAGGAATTCCATCACCTATATGGGGACACATAACATGACGAAGACACCCAAAAGACTAAATTGCATCTCTTGGAATGCTAGAGGCCTATGCTCTAGCATGAGAAGAAATGTTTGCAAGTGGCTAATCATTAGAAGGAGGTTAGATATGTTATCTCTACAAGAGGTTAAGCTAAGCAGAGATAACATTGATCGAATAGAAGTGCTAGGGTACCAACCCTTTCTGGCAGTAGAAGGTTGACATAGAGGAGGGACACTAATGCTAATCAAAGAGGAACTTAATTTGGTAGTTTTGTGGACAGAAGAAGAGGGTTCTATGGTGATAGCCCAAATCACATTTGTATGTATTACCATTCATGTCTACTCAATTTATGCCTTGCATGCTTCAATGAAGAGAGCCCGCTTGTGGGAGAACTAAGCACAAAGTTGAAGCATGATTTTTCCATCCTCTTAGGAGATCGGAATATGAAAAATTTGTAGGCTAACAAATCTCACAAGTGTGATATGATGATGAGTAGGAAAAGAGAAACTTGGAGTGAAAACATGACCTTATGGATATAACCCACATGATTGATAATGAAGGAGCAAGGGCATTTAGATTGTATAATAAGCACAAAGATGCCTCACGGAGAGCAGAGAAATTAGACATGGCATACCTCAATTAGGGGGGCTAGTGGGATTTACCATAGCCCAAACTAATACTCTTATCTGGCGTAATAGAATTATATCACATACCCATTTAGATCTCAAGATTACCCCATTTTGTGGAATCATCATACCGGCCCTTCGCTATTTATGTTCAACAATAGTTTCCTAAAGGATGAATAATTAGTGATGAAACTAAAGGATACGTGGAAAGGAGAAATGGACAAGATACCAGACCCACTTGACAAAGTGGAAAAGACCATAAAGGCTATAGTGTAGGTGTTGAAAGAATATGGAAAATCTAGAGCTAAAGATAGGAGGAAACATGTGGATTTAGGCTACCCTTGCTCTTATTTCTAATTATTAGTACATGATTTGGGTCTTGCAGAGAATTGAAGATTTTCTCAAGATAGAAGAGGAGAGGAAAATTGCTATGATGTAGAGACAATTGAAGAGAAACTGCTTAGTCAAACATGATGCTCCTACCCGTACTTTCTTCAAAGCTTTGTAGCAAAAGAATAGAAGAGAGACCATAGTAGCAATTGATGATGAAGAGGGAATTCAGTACATTGATGATGTATCAATAGCCAGGGTCTTTGTCAACCAGCATAGGGGGGATGCCCCTAAGACTTGAAGCAAAATATGAGAAAAATTTGAAGCTCTTGCTAGACCCAATGGAAAGGGTAGTAGACAAAGATACTGCTCTTATGTTGGCCAGAACATTCTCCAAGGAGGAGTTACTATTTGTACTCAAGAAGATGAGAAAAGGAAAATCCCCAAGTCCAGATGGGCTAAAGCCAAGGTCTTTGAAGCATTATGGCCAGCATATGGGAAGGGCATCACAAGTTTTGCCAATGCATGCATTAGGAGGAGGAGAATTTTGGCCCACATCAATCAAGGGATGATAATGCTACTACCCAAGGTGATAGTACAAAATAAGACCTCCCAATAGAGATGACTCACCATGCTAAATGCAACCTACAAGATAATGTCAAAAGCTATCTTGCATAGGGTGAAATATCTCCTACCTAGGTCTTGCATAGATTACAGTATGGATCGTATGTTGGAGGAAAATCCAAGACACAATTTTAAACTTAGTCTTGGCAACCAAGCATGCCATGTACATGAAAGGGGGCTTCCTATGTATGAATATGGATTTGAATATTTGCTAGCAATCAATAATGAATTGGGCTTGGGAATGAGATTTTGCAAGATGGTGGAAACCTTATTCACTAATGCATCGGGCATAGTAAGAGTGAATAGCTATACATCTCATGCTTTCAACTTGTAGCAAACAGGGATGCTCTCTTGCCCCGATGCTATTTGCCATTGTTGCCAATCCTTTGTTTAAGGCTATCACCTTTAGAATACTAGATAGGATTTTGAAGGGACTACCACTACACCGGATGGGTCAAGTATGTGCACAAAATTCTTCTCATTGACGACAATTCTAATATAGTGAAAGAAAAATAAAGAATATGGAAGAATTGATGCATATATATGATCTCTACATAGAAGTGTCTTGCGCCATAATGAGTAAACCCAAGATTGAGATTCTATACATAGGAGTTGATCCCCCCCCCCTCGACTTTGGATTCTAGAGTTGGGGTTCAAGGTTATAATGGTGGGCTAGACTTTTAGATACTGGGGAGCCCCAGTGGGCTTAGGGATTACAATGAAGCAAAAGATGGATTTTCTCGTGGAAAAAATTGTGGTCAAATGTGCTCAAAGTTGACTTTGTTGTTCACAGATCGGTTGATTGTATTACACAAAATAATAATTCATGCATTGATGTTTGGCATGCTATCCCTTGGAGCATGGTGACAGAGACCACCTGGAATGGTGGTGGAATAGGGTTGGAGAACATCCAAGATAGGATCCTAAGATACTCAAGCTTTTGACAAAGATGGAATCAAATGCACCATGGAAAATAATTACCAAAGCAACAATCCAAAATTCAATCCTCCCAGGTGGGAAGTTGGAGGGACTCACGTAGGTAGATAAGATATTGGCCTCCCAATCTAAGCTGGTGATCAAGGGTCATGAATCCATCACAGGATTTGTGAAGAGATGGAAGGAAGTAGTTAAGAGACTAGAATGGTCAAAATAAAGACAAAGGGGGGATGATGGTTCTTTACTCCAATTCCTTTGGACATTCTTGCAGACTATGGAATCTAACTCCCCCCAATTAATGAGAATCCAAAGCTAGCAAGGAAGATCACTCAAAAGGGGCTACTCTAATTTCATGATGTATGGTACCAATAGGAAGGGGAGATCTATAGCATAGACATGCTTACAGAGCACTACATAGACTAAATGAGGTGGAGAGTACCTAGCGGGGGGAAGTATTAAATAGAAGAAAGGAACACTTGCCACCAAATGAGATGGTCATGCCCACCACAGTGTGGAGGAGCTCAATAAATCACAAGGGAAAATTTGCAATAAAAATGAAGAAGCTAAGAAACTTTCAAAAAGGCAAACTTGAAGTTCATGCTAAGATCCTAGCTAAGTGAGGGACAATTATCCAAACTTGACAGTCCGACATGGAAATGCAAATTGATGCAAGTTTTGAAAGCCACTGAAAGTAAGAAACTCAATTTACTACTTGACACTTCCCACCAAAGATAGAATGGTGAACTAGACTAGATTGGGGATCAGATGTGTTTTCTACTCGCAACATAGAAAGGGATGGTTAAGCACATGTTCTAGAGATGCAAAGGGGTAGTAAAAATTTTGATGAGATTGAATGAATGGTTCAAAAATGCTAGAATCAATGAGCTAGTCCAAATGAGGATTGCTCTATTTGGAGATCAAGGTAGAGTTGATGAGGAATCACTGAAGCTTTGGAATGTAGTTCAAGCCTAGGTGATGAAGCACATTTGAGGCAATAGAAACAAAGTTTGATGAGGTGAGAGAATAAGATCCCAAATATTGACATCTTTAGGCAGATTAGGACTAATTTCTTAGCCATATTTAGAGTAGTGAAAAGCGAAGCTCAAGTCTTCAAAACAACCTACAAACAACTCGCTATATAAGACCATGAGGCTTGTTTTATAAGGCCAGGGGTTTACAACTTGCATCTAGGGCAAAGATCATCACCTATACCAAAATTTTTAGCGCTTTCATTAGTCCATAATGCTTTTAAGAGGGTTAGCCACATAAGACATGACTTTTAAGGCTAAAATCACTAGTTCCATATCATCTAGAATCTGTATTTCCAAAGATGGGCATTCTAGTTTAGGCTTCATCTATTATTGAATTTTTTGGTCAGTTTATTTGTATCATGTGTAAACTCCTGTATGGGAAGAAGGGGTTTGTCATTATTTTAGCACATTCCCCTAACATTAAAAGGTTTATTGAGCTATATTGTTTTCTTTAAGTTGGGTCCCCAATAGTTTTGTATGTCTTGAATGAGTCTTGTTTCAGTATTTGTGAGAGCTAACCTTTGTTTAAGCTCCTTCATGTTTCTCCAATCACCTCTTTCATAGTCCCTTTCTAGTGTTAGAATCCCTTTATGTCTACCTTGTAGGCCAAGGAAACTAGGTCTACTGATATAGATCTCCATGAAAATACTGTGCGAGATAGAGTCAGAGGTAGACCAAGGTAGGTTGAAGTTTTGGTTAGGGGAGAGGCATGTGAACTCTTTTAGTGATAACCAAGCACTCCATATGCTTTTGGCAAAGTCTAAGTAGCCTTTAATTGTGATTTTGGTACAACTAAAGTCCACAGTTGCTACATGTTAACATTTCCAATTGGGACATCCTTCTAGTGCAAAGTATTTATAATTGCCTTGGAGTAGGATGGACCAGTCCTCCTCTTCAAGATAGAAAGGCCTATGCTAGGTGCATCAGATTTGGGAGGCTAATCGTCCTTCCTTCTTGGGTAGTGTGTAGATCTCCTAGGCTACATTGGCTATTTTGAATTTTTCATTGTTTCTAGCCTATAGACAATTCCATGCCATAGCTTGAAGAGGCATGTTTTAGCAAGCTTCCAACATGATAGAAAATATATAGTTGAGGGTATAAGTATATGGTTTAGTACCACTACCTTGCTAGCAGTAGGTCCTAAAGATAATCCCATTTCTTTTTTACTTTATTTAGTGCCCACTGCCACCTTTGTTTAAGGGTTACCCCAAAATCCATGGGTATGCCAAGTAGTCTGAAAATCTTACCAGATTCTATTTCTTTATAGCTCTCATTGATCAACTATTGGGGAGGGGGCAATTAATGTTTTGATTTCTATTTTGGCAAGGTTGACTAGAGACCCCAAGACTAGGAAGAATATCTGAATACTTGTCCAAAAAGCCTTTATGGGACTTTCATTATTGTTAACAATTCCATTTGCATCATCAACAAAAGAGGTTTAAAGCCATGTGTTTACTGTTGGGAAGTTTAATGCATTTGAGCCTTGCTTCATTGATCTCTTCTTCTACAAGCTAGCCTAAAGCATCTGATGAGATCACAAATAGTAAAGGGGCCAAGGGGAATCCCTATCTAATTGATTAATGTAAAGGAAAAGCTAATGATAAGTCCCCATTGATTGCTACCTTAGCACTAGCCTTTGCAAATAAGGTGCTCACATACTTGATAAATCTTCTCTCCAAGCCCATGTCTTGTAGGGATTGTAGAATAAAGCACCAATCTAATCTATCATATGCTTTGTCAAAATCAATACTAAAGAAGAGGAAGTCTTGATATTTTTTTTCGGATAGCTAAATCCCTCCCATAAGCTAACTATAGAGTCTAAGATGTATCTTCCTTTGATAAATCCTTTTTGCTCTTTTCTTAGTCATCCATCTAAGTGTGGACTTCATTGCTAAGGTTTTAGCAAATATCTTGCATAGGGAGACATGAGTCTCCAATTGGAGAGATCGTTCTTAGTTTCCCTTTTATTATTAGCTTGATCACCCCTTGCTTTATATCTATAGGTAAGGCTCCATATCTTATAGACTCCTTCCATACCTCCAATAGAGGATGGATAAGGAATTCTATGAATTCTTTAAACAATTCATTAGGGAGACCATCAAGGCCAAGACTTTTCCCTTTGATGAGACAGTCAATAGTGTCACTAAGCTCAAAGTCTATGAGGTCTGAGTCTAGTATCTTGGATAGGGTAAGTGGAATAGTTTTGTGTTTGATCCTTGCTACTTTAGCCCTTGCTAGCATGATTTCTTGGGATTGTTTCTTGGGGGGGGAGAATATTTCTTCAAAGAAATACCTAATTGACTTTAAATTCTCTCCCTTGTTCTAGCTGGTAATGTTCCATCTTTTTCTTTTTTTAATAGTCTAAAACATTTCCTTGGTGGGCCTGTCAATTTTTCCAACCCACTAATGGTGCGCAGATCGGACGCAGGTAGCTCACGTAGTGAATTCCCAAAGGTCCCCAAGAACAAAGCACTCTACTTTTTAGCACAAAGACCAATGTAAAAACAAGCACGACATGAGACAAGAGACAAATTGGGTTGAATCTCCCCCATGCCTTGTGTGAGCGCTTCACAAAGCATGTATTTAATGTTATATTTCCAATCTTTATGCTCAAAAATAGCCCAATTACAAAAATATACAAGCTTTTAGCTTTTGAGTTTGCTTTCTACCAAAAATAGGAAAATAAAGCTAATGGACGGTGCCCATAGAGTTTGGCACGCCCAATCTCAATGTCCAAATAGAAATAACATATCCAGGCGCATAAGCGCATACAAAATAATAATAATTAATCGATGTCTCAATAGACATAACAAAATATAGGCGTGGCGCCTATCAAAATATAGTCCAAAGATCGGAAATCCGCTAGACTCCAATGCTTTCCTCCGCCACTGCTGCTATCTCTACACATCAACTGAAGCATTCACAATCGTTAGTAAAATAACACAATTAAACCGACAAAAGTGAATACCTAGCAGTCTTCAGCTACATAAATAAATCAACTGGTTAGAAATAAATCCTAACCTTAATTTATTACGAGTGCGCACTCTAAACTCATAAACGTTTATTAATTTAATATGCATTTTGCGGAATCACCCGCTATGGAATCACCCATGTACACACTAAATTAATGAAACGCCCGAAAAGGACAGGCGTCCCCATCAACTTCTCGCACAAAGAATCCTCTTTGCGTATGAGCCCCGGTCATCTAAGTTAGTTTACGGAATCCACCGTAAAACCTCACGGAATCCACCGTGGAATATGCCTCCTGGCATCATACCCCCGGGGTGGGATAGCAATTGACCTCAATTGCTATTAGCTCAATGTGGAGCTAACAGAGTGGGGAAAGCATTTAGGTCTCTAGCGTGCATCCATTGCGCTTCTTCTACAGGATGGTTCTTAAATTTCACGAGATATCTAGAGTACCTTCGGCCAGTTCTAGTGGTCATGTAATCAGTGTCTATGATGGCTTCTGGTTCAAGGATTTCAGTCTCTTCTTCTAGTAAAGGTGGGTTTTCATAGACAGGGTGGATAGGTAATTGTCCTCTAAATGGTCTCAATAAGCTAATATGAAATGTATTATGAATTTTCCAATGGGATGGCAGTTCTAACTTGAATGCATTGTCATTAATCTTATGAATGATTCTAAATGGTCCGTAGAGTCTAGGGGCTAATTTAACAACTGGATGTCTATCTACACTTTGCAGTCTACGCTTTTCTATTCTAAGCCAAACATAATCATCAACTTTGAAATTCATGGCTTGTCTTTTCTTGTTGGCTTGTTTGGTATATGATTGTTGGGCTTTAGCAATCATATCCTTGACCTCATCAAAAATAGTGTTATGCATAACAGCAATATCATCAGCAGTCTGTATTCTATTAGACAAAGATGCAACAGGTGTAGATAATCTATATCCATAAATAACTTCAAAAGGTGCTTTCTTTGTAGATGTGTGCGGTGTATTATTGTAAGCAAACTGTAATAAATGCAAATGAGTATCCCATGTTTGAGGTTTAGAGATAGTGTATGCACGTAAAAGATCTAAAATAGTGCTATTTGTGGCTTCTGTTTGTCCATTTGTTTCTGGATGAAATGCAGATGAAAAATCAATCTTTGTGCCTAGATTTGCAAACAGTGTAATCCAAAAATTATTACAAAATCTAGAATCTCTATCTGAAATAATCACTTTCGGCAATCCATGGTTAGTAAAAACTGTTTTCAAAAATAACTGTGCTGCTTGTGATGCTGTTAAAGTTTTCTTACATGCAATGAAGTATGCTTGCTTACTAAATCTATCTACAATTGTCCAAATCATGTCATGGTTAGATTTAGTATTTGGTAAGCCAGTAATGAAATCCATAGATATATGTTCCCAAGGTTTAGATGGAATAGATAAAGGCATTAATAACCCATACTGTTTACCATGATGTCTTTTTATTCTTTGACAAATCAGACATTCAGAAACAAAATTAGACACATCTGCATCCATATGCGGCCAATAAAAATCTTTTGATATGGGGGACAATGAATTTCATTTAAAACAAAAGATCGGAATGGAATAGTAACACACAGTCTCTTTTCAAAGAACATAAATCCATCATTATATGACAATGAATCAACAGGAATGAAATTATTTTGAACTAATTTTTGCCAATCAGAATGAAAAGTAATATCCTGGTGATATGTGTCTTTCATTGCAATCAAAGAATCAAAAGATATGATAGAAATGTTATGAATTGCAGGTCTTCTACTTAATACATCGGCAACTACATTTTCTTTTCCAGGTTGGTATTGAATGATAGGATGGAAACTTTGAATGAATGAAGCCCATTTGATATGGCGGTCAGAAATTTGGGGTTGGCTAAGCAGATGTCTAATGCTTTGCTGGTCGGTCTTTATCATGAATTCTGAACCCATTAAATAATGCTTCCATTGTTTTAATGCTTGTACAACTGCTAAGAGTTCCTTGTCATAGGTGGAATATTTAAGCTCAGAGGGTTTCAGCTTAGAACTAGAATATGCTATTGGATGGTTATCTTGCATTAACACGGCTCCTATTCCTGATCCGCTAGCATCAGTCACAACTAAAAAGAATGGTCTATTAAAGTCAGGTAATTGTAGGACAGGGGCATTGGTCAATGCACGTTTAAGTAAATCAAAGGATTTCTGCTGGTTTTCAGTCCATTGATAAACAATGCCTTTCTTAAGAAGTTTGGTCAGTGGTAAGGCAAGTAATGAGAAATTACGTACAAACTTCCTATAGAAACTAGCAAGACCAAGGAATGAGCGTAATTCATGTACATTTTTAGGAATAGGCCAATGCAATATTGCGTCAATTTTCTTAGGATCAACTTTTATTCCTTCTTTTGATACAATATGACCTAGATATTCTATTTCTGTCTTAAAGAATTCACTCTTGTCAGGATTTGCAAACAATTGATTTTCTTTCAGTAATTGAAAAACTAATGATAAATGCTCATAATGCTCTTTTTCACTTTGACTGAACACTAAAATATCATCAAAGAAAACAATCACACAATATTGATATTTTAGAAAAATACGGTTCATCATTCTACTGAAAGTAGCAGCTGCATTAGTTAATCCGAATGGCATAACTAAGAATTCGTAATGGCCAAACTGTGTCCTGAATGCAGTCTTAAATATGTCGGATCTATCTAACCTCACCTGATGATATCCAGATTTAAGGTCAATTTTACTAAATATAGAAGATCCTTGCAGTTTGTCCATAAGGTCATCAACTCTAGGTATAGGATACCTATTCTTTACAGTGATCTTATTTAATGCTCGGTAGTCAATACACATCCGATAAGTATTATTCTTTTTCTTGACTAAGAGCACAGGTGCACCGAATGGGGAACTGCTAGGTCGAATTAAACCTCTATTTAGTAATTCTTCTACTTGAGTCTGGATTTCTTTTTGCTCTATTTGATTTTGCCTATATGGGGCTTTACAAGGTGGTTGTGTGCCAGGTATTAGGTCAATTTTATGGTCTTCTGGACGTGATGGTGGTAAACCTGGTGGTAGGTCTTCTGCAAAACAGTCCTTAAAATATGCGAGAAATTCCTTATGCCTAGGGTGCATATGATTTTCCTTTGCGTGCAATTCATTCACCCAAATGAGATATGATTTAGTATTCTTGCGTAATGCACGTTTTGCTTGAGTATGCGAAAGCAGTGGAAACATATGAGATGCATGCATACCAAATAATGTAATAGATTTTCCTTGAAAATTTATATTCATTGTGTGTGTGGAATAATCTATATTGGGATTATGCTGGTGTCTCCATGGCATTCCTAAAATAATGTCGCTAGACTGTAATGGGACAACTAAGAAATTTCTTCTTTCAATATATGGACCAATTTGAATTTCTAAATTTTGAACTTCTTGTGTGCCATTGTACCTAGTGCCTAAAAATGCAGCTTTTATGCGATAATGCGTAGGTACTGTATGCAATTTCAATTCCTTTACCAATTTTGCTGAAATAAAGTCATGGGTACTACCGTCATCATGCAATATAGTTCTTTCTTTTCCATGCACCATACATTTCATAGTCAACAATGAATGTGAGGTAGGCATACCTAGTAAAGTGTCGGAAGTAGTAGTAGGATCATCTTCTTCTTCAGTGAAATCCGGCATATCCTCATGCTCTTCTTCGTCCATGGCTCCAAGGTAGTTGATATGTGCTGATGGCTTCTTTGAATGACAATTTGCTGCGAGATGGCCTGGCTGGTGACACTTGTAGCATACGATAGGCTTGGCTTTGGTCACATTATTTGCAATGGCTGGGAGTCTGGGTATATTTGGATTTGCTTGTTGGATAGGCTTAGGATTTGGATTGACGGTGGATGGTAATGTGGGTGGTTTAGGCCAATTCTTGCGGAAAGATGGTGATGAAAAACGACCTGGATTAAATCTTCTGAAATTGGAATTGAATTGTTTAGATCCATAATTACCGTTTGCTTGGAATTGCTGTGGTCGTCGTTCTCTTCCACGTAACTTATCTTCAGTGTCGTGAGCTAAGGAGATGGCGTCTTCAAGGGTAGCAGGCTTGAACATATTCACCTCAGCGTAGTAATGTCCAAGAAGTCCAGACATGTACTTCCGCTTATGGGTCGTCTCTGGTACGTCTTCAAGCATGCGTAGCTGTAGGAGTGCATTCCAAAAACGCTCTGTGTACTGTGGTATAGGCTCACGGTCGCGTTGTTGAAGTAAATCCCATTGCTTGATTGCCTTCTCATGAAATTGCGGTGGTAAGAAATTTTGCATGAACTTCTTCTTGAAATCTTCCCATGTAGCAGGACATTCTATGCTCTTGCGGACGACAGTCCACCTAAGTGATGCTCTGTCTATCAGATGATTAGTAACACACTTGATTTTATCTTTTTCGGGATAAGTTTCCTCATGGAAATAATCATCAAACTGGCTAATGAATGATAAAACAGTCTTTCCTTCTCTTATGCCATTGAAAGTACGAAACTTGAAACTTCGTTTACTTATCTTGGATTCCTTGCGAATGGTTTGTGCTTCAAGAGTGGCGTCAATGGTACGGCGTATCAAATCTTCAGCTTGAGGTTCTTCTTTATCAGTAGACGCTCCTTGTAGCTTTGTCAATTGCGCTTGCAAGGCTTGCCTAGCTCTTCGCTCTTCGTCCAATTGCAACATGATAAGATCCAGCTTTTGCTCCATAGTAGGCTCGGGTAGATCTTCTTCAGCCATAGGATCATCCATATGTGGGGAAGTCATCCTGTAAAACTCAACAAACCTTTCTCACTCAAAATCAGTTAGCGGGATGAGCGTAGCTCAAATTTGGGGTTACAAGGCTATGTATTTTGGGTATTTTCTTCTTCAATTTTCAGAAATTCTGAAATATTTCTGTCTCTGTTTGCTGAAAGTACTTCAACGAAGTTGCAGATAGGTAAAACAGCTTGCTGCGAACAACTTTCCAGTTCTGAGTTTTTGCAAACGAACAAGTCTTCTAGGAGTTTCGAGCGTTAGTCAGTTCTGATTTAGTCTGACTTGCAGAGTTGCAGACTTAACAGACTTGCAGGGTTGTTGACTTGCTGAACTTAGCCGATTTGCAGAACTTGCAGGACTTGATCAGAGTCGACTTACTGAACTTGTCTTCTGTAGTGCGAGACCCGGAGTATTTTGACTTATCTGCCTTAGCTGACTTGCAGAAAGCTTAGAAGCTTTGTTGGACTTAGTGGATTAAGAAGCTTAAGCTTCTTAATCCGTCGTGGATTTTGAGGACAAGAATATGTCCTTGACGGATTTGCGCCGCCCAGAACAGCCTCACGCCGCCGATAATCGAATCGTTGTTTTTTTTAAGCTTTCTTAAGCTTATAACTAAGCTTAGTAAGTGATAACTTTAAGCTTTGAAGCTTAATGAAGAAAAAGAATTACTCTTTTTGTCTGTTAACCACGATTTGATGAAGAGATTTGATGAGTGGTCCTCCGCCGACAGAGAGTGGTCCTTCGCGATCTGAGAGTGGAAACAGGGGTTCTTGATCGCCAAAAGTCTGCCTGTATCGACGGTTCGCGACGAGATTGACTGTAGAGGCCGTTTGTTCCTGGAGCTCCGCCTTCGCCCGAGATTGGTAGCGATTGGAAGCCCTTGATCTCTGCTCCGCTCTGATACCACTGGTGCGCAGATCGGACGCAGGTAGCTCACGTAGTGAATTCCCAAAGGTCCCCAAGAACAAAGCACTCTACTTTTTAGCACAAAGACCAATGTAAAAACAAGCACGACATGAGACAAGAGACAAATTGGGTTGAATCTCCCCCATGCCTTGTGTGAGCGCTTCACAAAGCATGTATTTAATGTTATATTTCCAATCTTTATGCTCAAAAATAGCCCAATTACAAAAATATACAAGCTTTTAGCTTTTGAGTTTGCTTTCTACCAAAAATAGGAAAATAAAGCTAATGGACGGTGCCCATAGAGTTTGGCACGCCCAATCTCAATGTCCAAATAGAAATAACATATCCAGGCGCATAAGCGCATACAAAATAATAATAATTAATCGATGTCTCAATAGACATAACAAAATATAGGCGTGGCGCCTATCAAAATATAGTCCAAAGATCGGAAATCCGCTAGACTCCAATGCTTTCCTCCGCCACTGCTGCTATCTCTACACATCAACTGAAGCATTCACAATCGTTAGTAAAATAACACAATTAAACCGACAAAAGTGAATACCTAGCAGTCTTCAGCTACATAAATAAATCAACTGGTTAGAAATAAATCCTAACCTTAATTTATTACGAGTGCGCACTCTAAACTCATAAACGTTTATTAATTTAATATGCATTTTGCGGAATCACCCGCTATGGAATCACCCATGTACACACTAAATTAATGAAACGCCCGAAAAGGACAGGCGTCCCCATCAACTTCTCGCACAAAGAATCCTCTTTGCGTATGAGCCCCGGTCATCTAAGTTAGTTTACGGAATCCACCGTAAAACCTCACGGAATCCACCGTGGAATATGCCTCCTGGCATCAACTAAGTTCTAAGATATAGTTTAGCACTCTTAGTTTCTTCTTCATCTAGGACCGTAGCCTTCTTTTAGCTTCGATCTGTTGATCCAGTAGCTCCACCCTCCCTTGATTGATTTCTATTTCCAATTTTATCAATTGAGAGTATTTCTTACTTATTATTTATTTTTTCTTATTGATTTTTTCTTATTTTGCTTGTTTCAATGTCTTGAGTCGCCTTGACAATTGTAGTCCATTTTTTAGTAGGAAGCTTGCAGTTCTACAAAGCTTGTTTCCAAATGTTTTGAGCTTTTCCTCTCACCTCCTTACCTTGGAAGAGGCCTATGTTTATGTGGAACTAGCCCACCCTTATAATTGAGGTATTAGTAGATAGAAAGATAAGCACAAGGTAGTGATCAGACAAAACAATATCTCTATATACTTTACAATTAACATCGAAGAAAGTAGTGAGAAAACCTGATGAAATGTAGTTGCTATCTAGCCTTACCTTTCTTGTTGCTGTTAGACCTCTTTGATTGCCCACATGAAGCCAATATTATCACTGGTATCTATTAGTCCATGGTATGAGACACAATTGAGCCACAAGCTTTTATCATTTCTTATCACAACTAACCCTTTCCTTAGATAATGGTTTGATATGTCTTCAACCATGTTGAAGTCACCAACTAGAATAATTGGGCATTGCAACTGGATTAGGGAATTCCATAATAATCCCCTTTCTTGGCTAGAGCAAGGGACATATACAAAAACTCTCGCTATATCCTCCAATCCTTTAAGATAGATGGCTATCCATCTATTGCCAAGGTCTATGGTGGTATTGTGTACCATCCCTTTCAAAATGGTTTTGTAACCTATTGATGTCCCTCCACTCCTAGGGTTGTGTGATGTCCACATCCATGTAGAGTCATCGTGGATTACTTGGAAGATTTTTTGTTAGTATTTCTCCTATTGCTTTAATTTCTTGTAGGCATATAAAATTTGGGCATGTTTAGAGGTTTTTAAACTAGTTCTTTATAGTTCTTGCTCTATTTTTATTTGTTAACCCTTTTTAGTTAAATGCTAAATCTTGAATGCGTTAATCATAACAATTATTTTTTGTTTTTTCCTTTCCTTGATATCTCTTTATTTTGACAGAAGAGATTGCTATTACTATTCCCTATCTATGAGTATCTCCTTTTGGAGGCTTTGTTGATCTCTAGATTTTGCTCTTGGGGGCTGATTGAAAACTCTAGATTTTAGAATTGGTCGAAATCCTCATTGTTTTCTTCAGTATCCTCAATCAAAACATCATCATATGTTTCATTGAGGTTTCTCTCATGGTTCGCCTTTTGGGTGTTTTCAACTAAAACTTCATCATTGTCTGCACCTAAGTTTGAACCTACCTTCTATAGGTCCTCTCCAATAGGTTTTGGGCATGTTGTAAACTTCAGTGTTTTCTTCTCATCCTTCTTTTTCGAAATGTTTTTTATGTTTAAGCCTTGTTTAAGCTTGAGATAATCCCTAGTGTAGTGCCCTACCTTCATCTAGTTAAAGCAGGTATTGGGTAGATTTCTGTAGGACAAGGACTGCTTTATCAACACATTGTCCTCTGTGTCAGAGATGAACAAACAATTTGGCAACTTCTTGTTGAGGTCCATTTCAATTAAGATCTTAGGAAAGCACCTAAAGTTAATGACATTTGTAGGCCTTTGCCCCAAAATTTTACTCAATGGCTCTATGATTGTTTTAACAAAAGGCCAGAGGTTTCTACAAAGATCTATTAATTCAACCCATATAGGGACCTGGGTGGACTTGTCCATTCTAGGATTGAAATTTGGGGACCATCTAAATATGGTCAAGGGTGAGTTCTTTATCATCCATTGCCCTACAACTAAAATATTCCTTGAGGGGTACACTTATAAGAAGTTATCTATATAATGTGCATTCAAAGGGTATTAAGAAATACACTTTCTTTATATGATATAAAGCCATAAAATAGCCCCTTTTACTTTACTAAACTTAAGAATTTTTTTCAAATTATGATTCAAAAACCCCTTTTGTAAATATAATCTTGTAAATTTTATTAAATAAAAAACCCTCACATGGTATCTTACATGTTCTATAATGTGCATTCCTCGAGAAATATTCAAAGTTATTTCCTCTCTCTCAAAGACAAAGAAGAAGCAATTGTTGGACATATAGTTCACTTCAAGGACTCTAGAGTATAGGAGTTCCCAATTATTCCTCATCGAGGACCTCATCAATTCGATGGGTGGCCTTTGGCCATGATATAAACCTACAAATGCCCTTTTCTCAAATTTAGCATTCCATAGCTTTAGACTATTAGTACTGTAATAATTATTTCTAAGAGTCTATTCTCTCATCGAAGGGGCTTTGTGTACTTGTAAAAGACATTGAAGAGGCTTCCCTTTTAAAAAACTACTTTTCCTTTAATTCTTGAATCTTAAGGTATTCCTTCTTTAAAGTCTACTGGGCTACTTTTTGCGACAGCTTTGTTGCCTCGAAGCGACGAGTGAAGTTGTCGTTTCTCATTTTTCTCACGGCAACGTCACTCAATAATCCATTTCTCATCTTTCTCTCTCCTCTTTGTCCTCTCTGATTCTAATTGTTTAATTTACTCTCTCTCTCTCCTCTCCAAATTCACTATGTCTAATTCTCTCTCTCTCTCTCTCTCTCTCTCTCTCTCTCTCTCACATATCAAGAGAAATTTATTGGCCTCACGTTTGTCGCCTTTGAAAGGTGACGGGCTTGTGCAGGTGAAGTTTGAACCAATGATAGATATCATACGAATACGAGTTAGCAATACAAGCTGCGTTTCCCCTGTGAGGCACACTACGTACGGTTCTCCTTCAATCATGAATTAGAAGCGAGAGCAAAGGAGGAAAAGTAGGCAGTCTGGTCGCGCATCATCTTAGTCGTGATCCCGTCGATTCTTTTTCTTCCTTTCGACAAGTAATTTGACGGGATGGCGACTCCCCGCGCCAGCCTTCAAAGCAGCACGCACATGCAGACGCGATCGCTGGACAAGGATGGCTCCATGCTCCACATCTCACTCACTCCCAATTTATGGAAATGGAAATAACAAAACCCTTGAGTCCTCCTTCAACACATGCATATTATCAAACCTATTTGCACCTACAATCTTTAGGAAGACAATAACAAAAACATTGAGGTAGAAAGTTTACATTTGGTGACTCTAGTATCTCCTCACCATTCTCTAGAACAAAATCATAGATCTGGATGATTCCTCCCATCTTTCCATCTGGACTCTGCCTCTTCGTGAAATCTAAATTTCTCCCAAGGCGATGAATTCCTATTCGTCATGTTTCTCCCTGATCCAAGTTGACAAGTCTTTAGCTATCACTCCTCCAAGACACTCTTGCAAAGATGAAGTTCTCCATGTTGGTGAGGGTGTAGGCAACCTCCTTAACTTCAAGCTTTGGGATGGATACCTTCTCTTCCTTGCTCAGTTTGTGTGGCAATCCTCTGATCCCAATTTCCACCGATTTTTTGGCAATTCGCTCAACAATGTGAAGAACTTGCATACATAAGTCTGAAGTTAGATTCTTGGAATTATCAATAGAATTCCATGCAAAACTTGTTCATTTCTTGTAGTCCAAATATGCCAAAGATAGAGACCTTGAATCCATGTCCAAATAAGGGGTGGTAAACCATTAGCTTTCCCTAGTAATGGCTCCTTTCAACTAAAGGGGTAGGGGGTGATACATCCAAGTAATTGTGTGTAGCCAACTTAAATACTTTTTATTTTTAGGGCATCCAATGAACATGTGGGGAATTGTTTCTTTTTCCTTTTTGCATCAAGGCCATAGGCCATTTCCTAAGCCCAAGTTGGATGCTTTCTCTAAGTTGGGTCCATAGACTTTTGTGTAGAAGTAGCTAGAGGAGACAAGAGATCTTTGACTGCATGTATGGGGAGCAGATTTTCTCGAATTTCTATTCCCATTCTCTCCATTGGATAAACCACCTACTATTCAATTTCACAATCTGAGTTGTGTTGTTATAAGAGAGAGTAGGCACCAAGAAAAGTTGAGCATGTATTGATCAATAGCATTTGTTAGTACTTATCTCTAAATTACATTGAATAATTTTGGGGTTGGACTTGGCCCAATAGTCTATTGTTGCATTAATCACTTGAAGGTCCAAGGCATTGAGTCTAAAATTAGTTTTGATTGTCCCATCTTGCAGTCAACAAATCTTTGTAAAGTCCCATAAGTCCCCCCATGTACACATGCCTTTTATGTTTTCACCATGCCTCCCATATGGATTTTATGAGAGGGGTAAAGGTCCCTTTAGGGAGAAACAAGTCTGTGAAAAGATGACAATATGGATAGGTAGCTTGGTTAGTTTTGGGTATTTAAAAACTCTAAAATTGATCAGGTTATGAACAAAAAGAATAGCATGCATTTCTTCTCGCCATTCCTAGAATCTCACTGCCTAATTGGCCACTAGTTTATCCACCATTTTCTAAATGTCTATAATACCCAAGCCTCCTTGTTTCTTATGGAGTGTGCATGTTTGCCACACCACTTTTGGGATTTTGAATTAAGTAGAGTCCCCACCCTACATATAGTTTCTTCCAAGTGCTTCCAATTGTTTAAGGCTTCATTTGGGGAAGATGCAAGTAAGCCATGGAGTAAATACATGAAAGGAATATAATGGGTTTAGTATGACAACTCTAGATGCTAGATTTAGCCTTAAATCATTCCATCTATTAAGTTTACCCTGAAGTTTATTAATATTGACAAGTTGGGATCAACATGTTAAGTTTTACTAATTTAGATTGATAGATTTAAATTGACATAGGTTGAGTTGACAAGTTTAGATCAAAGAGTTGGAATTGACATAGTAGATCAATGATTTTAGGTTGAGGAGTTCAATTTGACAAGTTTAGGTCGGCAAATTTTTAGTTTGATGAGTTTTGGATCGATGAGTTTAAATCAATGGGTTTTAGTTTGACAAGTTTGGCTTGATGATTTTCAGGTTGACAAGCTGAGTTGTCAAGTTTGTTTTGATAATTTAGGTTCGATGATTTCGGTCAATAAGTTGGGATTGAGGTCAACGAGCCTAGTTTGATAAAATTTGGGTCAACACGTTGAGATTGACATGTAGAGATTGCCAAGTTAAGTTTTGATAGGTTGGATTGACACGTTAAGATCGATGGGTTGATGATGGTGTTGAGGAGTTAGATCAACATTGGGATTGATGAGTTTTTGATAGGGTGAGGTTGACAAGGTAAGATCAAAAGTTTGGGATTAACAAGTTGAGATTTATAAGTTTTGATTTGGCAAGTTTTGGAATTGATGAGTTTTAGGTTGACAGATTTAGTTTGACGAGTTTAAATCAATGAGATACAAAAGGCTAGCTTTCAAAGTTGGGTCTGAGGGGCAAGCAATGCACACCCAAGAGCTTCAATTGCACAAAACTTATGATGGCAATAGAGTGGACAAGAAAAGCTTTATTTGTCCAAGAATTCACAGGCAATGATGTTACTACATCCTCGAGGTGATTCTCCTTAGAACCAGTGCAAGAGGCCAGGCCTATTTGAGGAACTACTAATGTCAAGTGTGGCAAACATAATTTCGAGTTGGCAGTATAACTCTAATAGTTAATATCCATGACAAATGTTTTGAGGGAGCTTGCCCTTGCTTGAAGGCTACCTTGAAATGTACCACCAAATTGAGGTCATTCACAAGCAATGTCCAAATACTTCATATTCAATATCATTGTGTAAGCCTCTCTCTCTCTCTCTCTCTCTCTCTCTCTCTCTCTCTCTCTCTCTCTCTCTCTCTCTCTCTCTCTCTCTCTCTCTCTCTCTCTCTCTCTCTCTCTCTCTCTCTCTCTCTCTCTCTCTCTCTCTCTCTCTCTCTCTCTCTCTCTCTCTCTCTCTCTCTCTCTCTCGCTCTCTCTCGCTCTCTCTCTCTCTCTCTCTCTCTCTCTCTCTCCCTCCACAAACAGATGTGTGCATGTTCACACATGTTGATTTCTAGTGTGCAATTCAAGCATGCAAGCACCCATCAAGATTTAAAATCTTCTATTGAATTCAAACAGAAGCCTCCATCAACATTTGAAATCTTTTATCAAATTTGGCAACTTGCATTGAATTTGACACCTTTTTATTTTTGGAATATTCAAATTTTTTGGTTGGAATTGGAGATACAAAAGAAAACTCTAAAATTTGACATTTGATAGTTGTAGCTATGATGCAAAAATTTAAGTATTGAGAGTTTTGTTCAAAGCTCCAGTTTTCAAGTAGATTTTCAAAGACATATTTCAAAATTCTTTGTTCTAGTACTCTTATAGGAAGGGGTCTAAACTTTTCTCAAGAGTGATGCAACCTTTAAGTTTTTAAATTTGCATCTAGTGATCATTTGCAAAATATGAATTGTTCTTCTCATGTTTCTTCTTGAATATGTTTTGGCTAGATATTGCTTGCCCTTTCCTTAAGTAGAATGTGACCTTATAGAACTCAACATTCCTTTAAGATCTTGTAACACCTCAAATTAGGCTCAATATCAACTCTAGCCCTCTTGATTGATGACCCATTCATTTTGTTTCAAATTGGACTCAAGAACTTTACACTTTCAATTCTCCAAAATTTCAAGCTTTGCATAATCAGACTATGGAATTTTATGAGTTATCAAGATCACATTAATATCAATATTTTAAGTATCATTACAACATTGTTCTCCAATCTTTCTTCTCCATTTCTTGGTCACTATGTTTGTCGTTAACAAAATCACCCTCTTGTACATATACCTATTGTATGCTTTTTAGAAAAGAGAGGTTGATCCATAATTATAATTTGTTTGGTACGGTTGCATATACTTTTTACTAGTATGCAAAACATTAATTAGACATTATGGTTGTAAATCTACATTGGCCTTTAGAAACTCCTCTTCATCATCATCACTCAATCCTTCCGCCAAGTTAACTATCTTTGCCACATGTCTGCATTGTGGTGAGGGAGAGGCAACATTTTTTAAGAACACAGTCACTTTGTGTTGATTTTGGTGAATGGTGAGTTTATCTTTATCCCAATTACGGGTTACTCTTGTTTGGCAAAGCCAAGGCCTTCCCAGCAACAGGTGGTAATCTTCGAATGCATGCTCTGTATTCAAAATGACTAAAGAAACCAAGAATTGAATTGTAGCAATTTCCAAAAGCACAAAGTGTATGATACCAAGCAATCTCAACTTTTGTTGATTTGCCATTCTTACTAGGAATGGGGTGGGTTCCCAATCCATCAATCCCAATTCTTTACAAGTTGTCAAGGTGATGATGTTGACACCAGTGTTATTGACTAGGACATTTTGATGATTTTGTCCTTGCACTGAATAGGGATTTTTGGAATTGTCAGATCAAACAATGGGCAGGTGGTACTGGCTCCTACTAGATTCTTTGAACTATCACCTTCAGAGCATTTGTAGTCATAGCACTACTTCAAGCTCTAGTAACACTGGTCGATTTTGCTAGATCATCTTCAATAGGAGGTCCTTAGGTCCTTAAAAGCTGATACAAGATTTAAAAGGTCTCCTTATGGAATAGTGATATTCACTAGCCCCCATTTGATTGGTTCTTCGGATGAGTCCAAAATAGTCAAAATGCCTAGCATGTTCCCTTTTGCTTCTATGGGATCATAATCATATTTCTAGCTCCTATTGCCTCTAGGATTAGCTTTCGAGGTCTTAACAGGTTACTGTCTAGGGTTATCTTTCAGATTCTTTTCCTGCTCCTTACTAGGATGAACTTCCAATGTATATCTCTTCTGTTTACCACGATAAACCATTGGATGCTTACTTTTATCCATTCTAAAATGAATATATGGATGTTTAACTCCACTAGATTAGGGATCCTCCTTTATAACTTTCTTGTTTTTCTCTTGCTTTGGGGTTGGCAATTCCCGTCCATTATCCTACTATGGCTTTGACTTCATAGTGTCCAAGCCTATGGCCATTCTCTAGATTTATTGATTCCATCCTAAACTTAGGTGAAAATTTATCTTCACACCTAGTTGTATTCTTTGAATTGGTGGGGTTTTTGCATCCTACTGCCAACTGTACTACTAAGAGTGCATCACAATGTGGCTTCCATGTATCGTTTCGGGGCTTGATCATCATTTCGTTGCAGAGGATTCTTCCTCATGCCTTAACTTCTTGAACATCATTTGGGTTGAATGTCTAGACCACAACTTAGTGGCATATATTTCATTACAATTAGTTTGCCAGCTATCCTTTCAACCATTTTCTCATGTTCTTCCCCTGAAGGACCTGTGGATTTTTATGCTACCTCTTTGTAAGTTCATTTGAACTAGGTTGCTACATGGATATCTGGCTTTGGTAGCTCCTTGATTTCCACTATGTTGGATTTGGGCATGGCTTCTGGGCCTTGCCCTTGCCGTTTTTGGGCATCATATGCCTAAAGTTTGGGATAATCCAATCTCTAGTTTCCTTTCTACATATAGAAGAAACAATGTTTACAAAATGGCCAAATTTTTCTCAACCTCTACCTCCCCTACCACACATACCATGGCCACCATCAAGTTGCTGATACTCCTGATTTGTGTAAGCTATTGTGGGTTTTTGAGCTCTATTGGCATGAATGGTATTCCATTGACTGAAGGAGGTTGTTTTAGCACCTTGCTATCCTCCTAGGTAGGCCATTTGATATAGGCCATTGTACCTATAGTAGTCTATGTTATGAGTAGCCATGTTGTAAATACTATATCACTGTTGATTCGGGCCACATTCAGCTTGGACATGGCTTGGATTATTGCATTGTGTGCACCATAGATTTTTTACCTCATTTTTTCAAGTGCTCTCTGAGGGTTTCTTGCCCTTTTCCTTCCTCTTGGACTTTTTGGGCTTTTTCTCCTCGTCCTTAGAGTCAACTTCCTCACTACTAGTTTTTACCTCCAGATCTAAATTAGAATTCAAATAATTAATGGCATCATCTTAGTTCTTTTGTGTTGACTTTGTGGATTTCTTTCCTTTTTTAGACTTTTCTTTTGATAGAAATTATTCTAATCTAAAGGCTTTCTTGTAAAATGGGTCTATGTTATTATGAGACAGCTCATCAGGAAAAAGCTTTGGGATTGGTTTATTCAAGCCTTGGATATATAGGGCATTTAGCATTTCATCTGTGGTTGGGCATTTGGGTTAATTCTACTTGTTATGATTGTGAACTTGTAGGTGTGGACTAATTTATCTCCTTGCTTAAGATTGTGAAGCTGTTTAAACTTTTGTGTATCTATTCGATTAGGTTGGAATCCATTTTGGAATGCAATTAGTGCAGCATTCCAAGTGGGCTATCCATGTTTTGCCACTACCAAGTTGCAGCCTTTTTTTGCATTAAAGATTCGAGTACAGTGACTTTGTGAGGCTTATTGACTTGACTAGCAAATTTGATGGTGTAAGTGACGTCAAATTGGCATATAAAAGCATCCGAATCCTCATGAGAATATGCAAAGAGCTTTAGGAATGGGATGTTGATTTGGTGGGCCATTCTATTAAGAACAAAGAATTGAGGAGGGGGTATAGGTGGGATAACAACTGGATGAGTAAACAAAGAAAGAACATGCTAGCTTCAATGAGGAGCAATTGGTGGAAGTATTGATTCGCTTCCATTCCTAGGAGTGAAATACTAATTGTGCTTTCACTGCAATTGAAGGGAATGTGGCATGTGGGATGCATGAGGATAGAGGGAGCCTCAGCAAATAGTGTTGTTTGGCAATGTTTAGACTTGGACCGCTATTGCATGGATAATGTGTGGGAGTTCGTGAAAGTCACTCGTCACACAGGGACGCTTTGTGAGATGGGAATAATGGATGATGAAGAGTACTCAACTCAAGATAAATACTTGAAGTAAAAAGAATGGTTAGGATTCACATTCGATTGAATACAGATTTGGGCATGATAAGGTGAAATGGGAAATAAGGATTTCCATCTTCACAATATACCATAACATAAGATCTGATACACAGAATTCTTGATTTGATGCACTCAAAGAATAAGTTCAATGTATATTTTTGTAAAATATATTCAAAGCTTTGATTCACAAGAGAGAGTAACATGCCATGGATATGCATGAAAGAGACGCAAATTGAAGTGTATTTGGAATGATGATATGGAACTTCCAAGTAATAAGGTCCAAAAGGATGAGAAAGGCCTTTTCCTTATAGACAATTTGATTGCATCTCTTAGCATGCCATCACAACATTATTTCAAAACATCATCTTTAGAGATAAGGCTATCGTTGTCACCACCTTGAAATATGACTTAGAAAATTTGTGATAGATCCATCATCCATCGTAGTTGCCAATATGACTTAAAACATTGTGATAGATCCATCTTTAAAACTCATATGTGGATTCATGAACATTTTAGAAAATACAATAAACTCAAACAGAAGCCTTCGAACTTCAGATATAACCTGATTGATGTGATGGCACTCATGCTTTTGTTTGTTAGGGTGATAGCCATCTAAGTCGACAATTAAAATATTACTTGAAGTTGTCGGATTGAGAAGCTTGCAATTCCTCATCGACTGCTTATGAATTATGGGCCCACATTTGCGACATAAACACCTATATGAACACCATTCCAAGTGTCTCTTGGCTAAGTCAATGTCGCTTTAGACAGATTCTTCACAATCCATTGCAAGACACGAAGAAAAAGATGTCACGAGTGCCATTAACACATGTCGGGAGATGCCATATGATCTAGTATCATTTCGGAGAAAATCCAGATGTCTGCACAATCACTCCAAACACAAATTGCCTCCAGGAAACAAAAAAGCTAGAACCACACGCTGTGAAATAGGTTGCTACTTGGGAGGTGAATTGAGTCCAGATTGGAGAATTGTTATAGCAAATAGCTTCCAGCCATCATCGTAATGCACGATGATTCATGCCTAAATTTTTGTAGTCCGCTACCACACATGCTAGAAGGTTTTTCAAAGAGGGGTGATGGCGAATATAAACATGATGAGAGGCTTGTCGAAGAAGGTGTTGGCGTCCTCCAAAGCAGCGACAGAGATCGACAGCTCGCCCCCTTTTAAACTCATTAAACTCCTCCATCAATAGCATCACCTTAATTCATCACATAGTTACGCTAAAAAGCTCGTGGCTTTTCCAAAAAAAAAGCTTCAAAAAAGATTTCAATATTTGACGTCAATGATTTTCATGTCGCCTTTTAGGCCATTACGAGCCTCCAAAAAGCTTAAGAAAATCATTTGATATTTTCATTTGTCTGACATCAAGGATTTCGTCACATTGCCGCCATCATCGTGAGAAGGGCCGTAACCAATGCGATTAGTACTTGCTACTTCATCTCGGCCTCTTATCAAGCCGGCATTATGGTCAACATGAATGCCATCATAACTTCTATGGACATTTTGCCTACGTATGCCACTGTCATCCCTCCTTTGTCTCTATAGTGACGTAATGGAATGGCTATGGACACCTTGTGCAATATCTGAGCTCTACTACTCACTGTTTACCAGAACATTGCAGTTGTCAACATCCAGACCATCATCATTAGACACAAAACCAATCCCCCTACGTGTGTCCCACACAATCTTTTCATAGTCCACCTTGGCTTTTGTGGTGATCTCACAAAAAATCATGACCATATTAGTCAGTGTAGGTTTCACATGCCACTTTGCTCTATGGATCTTGCTCCAACCATCCATCTAGTACTGTATCTGAGACTTGGTCACAAAGCTTGTATGGATGGCCCTCATTGACAGACTTAGAAGTGAATAAGAAAGTCTCCATTCCAAATCTTTAATATATAAGTGCCTTGCGCTCTCGGTTCCCACTATAAGGATATGGAGGTATAGCGACGACAGTTTCCGACGCAAAATAGCGGCATCACTATTTGCGTAACTATTAGTGTCAAAATGCGATGCTAATAGCGACGCAAATAGCGCTGGTACTCAAATGAAAAAAATGCGGGCCGAAACTCGAACGCGTTATTTTGCGCGCATATACGAAAGAGAGAGCGAAAGGGAGAGCGAACATCTTGCATTTGAGAGGGAGAGGGAGAGAAAGAGGAAAAGAGGGAGAAAGAAAGCTTCTCACTGCCACCGCCGCCGTTCGCGAAGAAGAGAAGGAAGTGTACGGAGGGGGAAGAGGAGCCGTTGTCGCGAAGAGGAGCCGCGAAACCCTTCTTCGAGCCTGTACGGTGAGTGCATTCTTCATTCTTGCTTTGCTTTTGTGTTTTCTCTTTCTCTTTTACTTGTTTTTGTTAAAATTCATGTGTATTGAGAAAGGGAGAGGAAATGAGAGAGGGAGGGAGAAGGAGGGAGAGGAAGTTATCGTATGCATACGTTGAGCTTGAGTGCTAATTGAAGCTCCACCTTGGATGCATTTTGGATTATCTGGAGTAGTCTTGGATGTTACTTGGCTTGTCAGAGTTTGGATTGGGATGTATTTGATGTCTTACATGCTTACGAATGCTACATACGGATACTCTACTGCCTACATGTTCAAGATGTACTATTCATGTATTGTCTTGGACTTATGTCATTGGCACTGTGTCTTGCCTTGGCTTGAGCTCTTGAGCTCGTACATATGACTTTTGTGCCAGTGGGAGCATTCTTGAATGCTTATTAGACATTGAGCAGGCGGTACTTTTATGCATTGAGCCGTTACATGCTATTGAGCAGTTACAGACACTTGAGACTTTGGGACTTCTTATCTTTTGGGATGATACATCATATGTCTTGGTTCATTGTATGCTTATGAGCTAAGTCACAGTTTTGGATCCGTATCTTTGTGAACTAACACCTACTTGTGTCAAGTTTTGGTAATGACAGGAACACTTTGCCCCGTTGCCTGGGAAGTGTGCCTACTCACTGTGGCAGATGTTTGTATGACATACTTGGGTGTTGGATTCATGATTATCGACTGTCATATGCTTATGCTATGCCCACATGATGCCGGCTTTGGTCTTGGCAGTATCTGATTGCCGATCCGATTATGGCAATGTTAGCTCTCTTTTACTAAAATCTGAAATTTATTACAGCAAGCATATATGTATGGACTGACATGGATTTTTCATGTTGAAACACTCTGAAATGATGTACTTTCACTAGTACTTGGTGGGCAGCAGATTTGGTTCCACTTTTCTCACCATTTTTCCTCGATTTTGGTGATTTTCTGGTCATTTTCTGCAGTAAACAGCAAGTAGTTTTGAACTGTCTACAGTCTTCCAGCCTGCATTATGGCAAGTTCGTCCACTGATCATGCTATTTTCAACATCACTAAACTTGATGGTACAAATTACTCTTATTGGAAGAGCCAGATTTGGCAGGTGTTGGTGTAGAAATCGCAGATCAAACCTTTGAGGTTAAGCGGGCATCCACCTGCAACTATGCCAGATGAGGAATGGCTTGAGCTTGATGAGTTATGCAAGTCCACCATTGTATTGTCTCTCACAAAACAGGTTCGCTACAATGTATTTGAGGAAGAACAAAGTGCATGGCAGTTGTAGGATAAAATCAAGAATCTCTATGACAAGAAAAGTCCAACGAGTCAAATGTATTGGCTAAAGCAGCTTATGGATCTGCACATGAAGAAGAATGTGACTATGTCTGCTCACTTGGGCCAATTCCATGCTATACTCAAGAACTTGACTTCGCAGGACATCACTTTTACAGAGGATGTCACTCCTCTTTTCTTGCTTGGTACTCTTAATGAGTCATGGGATGTATTCCGCACTGCATTATGTGCCTCTACTGCTACCTTGAAATTATCTGATGTTGAGAGTTCTTTTGCAAGAAGAGGTTAACCGTAAGAATTTGGATGCCTCTCGTGTGTTGCATGCTATGACAGTTAGAGGCATGAATGATGGATATGGAAAGCATGGCATTGGTAGTGGCCGTGGACGGGATTCTCAGAAATCTCGTTCCAAGTCTCGTGGGAAGTCACGTAGTAAATCCCATGGCAGGAATGCAGATGTTACTTGTCACCATTGTCGAAAAAAGGGCCATATTAGGCCACAATGCCATGAATTGCGCAATGAAAGGCGCAAAGATAAGGGGAAAGACAAAGTGCAAGATAAGTCTTCTGATCGCGGCATAGTACCTACAAATTCCAGTGTTAAAATTGAAGAGATCAATGTTATGCAGCCTGAGAATGTTGATGATGATGACTATATCCTAGCAACTTCTTCTAGTGCTTTGCAGATGACAAAGATACACTCTACGTATACACAGTGTTGGCTCTTGGACTCAAGTGCATCCTTTCATGTGACACCTTGCCAAGAGTGGTTTCATTCATACCGTACTGTTTCGGTACTGTGCGCTTGGGTGATGACAGCTCTCTTGATATTGTGGGCATTGGTGATGTTAGGCTACAGTTTCCTTCTGGCAATAGTTTTGTTATGCAGGATGGACGTCATGTACCTGCTTTGACATGCAGTCTCATGTCAGCTAGACAGCTTGATGACACGGGTTATCATGTATCTTTTGGTTGGAGACTCTGCCTGGAAGATCACTCGTGGCAGACGTGATTTCGAGAGGTGCCAAGGCTGGCAGTCTCTACCCCTTGATTGTATCAACTTCTTCCCTTGATCATGTTTTGTCTGTGGGTTCTATCCCAAATGTATCTCTTTGGCATGCCCGTTTGGGCCATATGTCTTTGAAGGGAATGAAAATTCTTTCTGATTTGCAGTACTTACCGCCCCTTGATTATGCATGTTTTGATTCATGTGAACATTTTCTTTATGGCAGGTAGACTAGATCTATGCATAAGAAGTCTGGTAGGCCACGCATGAGTGAGCCCTTGGCATTGGTACATTTGGATGTCTATGGACCCATGCCTTGTTTGTCTATGGGTGGTGCAAAGTATTTTGTTACATTCATAGATGATTCTTCACGAAAAGTTTGGGCTTATCCCATTAAGCTAAAACCCAATGTCTTGGCTGTGTTTCAAAGATGGCTTGCATTGGTTGAGAACCAGTCTGGGTATAGGCTAAAATACCCAAGGACAGATAATGGGGGTGAGTATGTCTCACGTGCTTTTGAACAGTTATGTGATGAGAAGGGTATTAAGCGTCAGTTGACCGCCTACACCCCCCCCAGAATGGTTTGGCTGAGTTGATGAATAGAACCATCCAAAAGCGTGTACGCAGTATGCTTAGCCATGCAGGCCTACCACAGAGCTTTTGGGATGAGGCAGCTAGTACAACTGTGCATGTCATAAACAGATCACCTTCTAGTGGTTTGGATTTCCAAGTTGCAGAGGAGGTATGGACTGGAAAACCCCCCTCTTATTCGCATCTCCGTGTCTTTGGATGTGAGGCATTTTGCCATGTGCCCAAGGACAAGAGAAGTAAGCTAGATCCCAAGAGTGTCAAATGCATTTTCCTTGGTTATGGGGATGTAGGTGAGATAGATTACCGTCTCTGGGATCCGCAGGCGCGAAAAGTCATCCGCAGTCATGATGTAGTCTTCCATGAAGACAAGATGCATAGGCAGCCTGAGAGAGTTATTGAGATCCGCATGGTCATATTTCAGGAGGAGCCAAGAGCTCCTGCGCAGCCAGTTGGACAGCCTATAGCTACATCAGATGCTCATGGTCAGGGTGTTGGACATGCAGCTGGGCAAGCAGCAGAGCCTGCCGCGGTCTACTAGAGACAAACGTCCACCTGATAGATTTCAGCCCTCGATGCAGATGCTCATAATCAGGGTGTTGGACATGCAGCTGGGCAGGCAGCAGAGCCTGCCGTGAGATGGTCTACTAGAGACAGATGTCCACCCGATAGATTTCAGTCCTCGATGCATTATGTCTTGGTTACAGATACAGGAGAGCCTTTCACTTATGATGAGGCTATGCGCAGGGGTGACAATCACTCCTGGCAGAGGGGTATGCAGTCTGAGATAGACTCCCTGCATAAGAATGACACTTGGGATTTGGTTTCCTTGCCTACGGGCAAGAAGGCTTTGCCATGCAAGTGGGTGTACAAGCTGAAAAGTATCCCTGGACACCCCAAGCCGGCATACAAGGCTAGATTAGTAGCAAGGGGTTTTAAGCAGGAGCATGGTGTGGACTTTGATGAGGTCTTTTCTCCTGTGGTTAAAATAACCACCCTGCGCTTAGTCTTAGCTTTGGTTGCTTAGCTTGACTTGGATTTATACCAGATGCATGTCAAGACGGCTTTCTTACATGGGGATTTGCATGATGAGATTTATATGGAGCAACCTAAGGGCTTTGCAAAACCTGGTAGGGAGCACCTAGTGTGCAAATTGAGGAAAAGTCTTTATGGCTTGAAACAGGCACCTAGTGAGAAGTATCATAAGTTTGATGCCTTTATGCAGTCACAGGGCTACAACCGGAGTGCTATGGATCCGTGTCTTTACACGAAGAAAGCTCGTGATGGTTCTTTATTAATTTTAGTACTCTATGTGGATGATATATTGATAGCAGGGAAAGCTCATGATGAGCTAGATGCTCTTACGGCTCAACTCAAGAAGAGCTTTGAGATGAAAGATATGGGATAGGCAGCTCACATACTTGATATGCGCATTACACGCGACAAGCATCACGGACTCCTCTACTTGTCACAGAGGAAGTACATTCATAAAGTCCTTGAGCGCTTTCATATGCAGGACGTAAAGCCTATTGGCTGTCCATTGCCTTCTTATGTGAACGTATCACAGGCTGATTTTCCACAGATAGAAGATTAGAAGGCTGAGATGGCCAAGATTCCCTATGCATCCGCAGTGTTTATGTATGCCATGATAGCCACTCGCCCAGATATTTCCTTTGCAGTTGGTGTTGTGGCACGCTATATGGCTACACCTGGCAAGAAGCATTGGGATGCCGTGAAGGGTATCATGAGGTACCTGAAGGGCACTGCAGATATGTGCATATGCTATGGCAGCCAGGATATAGGAGCCATGGGGTACACTGACTCTGATTATGCAGGACATGCAGATAGTAGGAAGTCCACTTCTGGCTATGTATTCACCTATGCTGGGGGTGCTGTTTCTTGGATGTCCAGGGTGTAGAAATGCACGAACCTTTCTACTACAGAGGTCGAGTATGTTGCAGCCACACTGAGGCTTGCAAGGAGGCCATTTTGGTTGGGTCGTTTAGTTGTTGACCTTGGTATTGATACTATCCCTACATTTCATTCGGATTCTATGAGTGCTATTCAGTTAGCCAAGAATTCGGTCTTCCATGTGAAGATGAAACACATTGAGGTGAGGTATCAGTTCATATGTGGGGTCGTTGAGGACAAGTCTGTTGATCTTTTCAAGATCTCGACTAACCAGAATCCTACAAATCTGCTCATGAAAAGCCTCTCTACAGAGCGCTTTGCCTTCCTCAGGAGGTTGATGGGTGTGGGATGAGATGATGTCTTTCCTCATCCTATTGTACATGTGTACATGTTGTACTGTCTTTTTTCTTTTTCTTTTCACTCCTCATTGGGGCAGATTCGCCTTTAAGTGGGAGGTTGTTGGGGGTAAAGGCGCCTCTGCCTCGCCACCCGTGTATTACTACACTGATAGTCATCACCACTACACACTGCAGGTGGCGGACGTCCATCACCATTACTTTATTATTTATTCTTTTAGTGACAGTTTGAATAAAGGAAGGCCCGATCACACATTGTGACTATTGGAGTTCCCATTTCTAGTCGCTCCCTTTCTTGCTTTTGCTCTCCCACCATAGCTCTCAAGTCCAACCTTCGATCCGTCGCTCCCTTTCATAAAGAGAGAAAGAGAGGGAGAGGAAGGGTGAGGGTGAGAGAGGGAGAGGAAATTAGAGAGGGAGAGAAAGAGAGAAAAGGAAATGAGAGAGGGAGAGGAGAGAGAAAAAGAGAGAAAAAACATTAAACATAATAGGGAAAGAGAGAAAGAGAAGGAGAGGGTGAGGGAGGGAAAGGAAATGAGAGAGGAAGGAGAGAGAAAAAGAGAGCAAAAACATTAAATATAATAGGGAAAGAGTGAAAGAGAGGGAGAGGGAAAGGGAGGGAGAGGAAATGAGAGAGGGAGAGGAAGTGAGAAAAAGAAATGAGAGAGGGAGAGGAGATAAGAGAAAAAACATTAAACATAATAGGGAAAGAGAGAAATAGAGGGTGAGGGTGAGGGAGGGAGAGGAAATGAGAGAGGGAGAGGAAGAGAGAAAAGGAAAGAAAGAACGAGAGAGTGAGGGAGAAAACACTAAGCATAATAGGGAAAGAGAGAAAGAGAGGGAGAGGAAGAGGGAGAGGGAGGGAGAGAGAGAGGGAGGGAGAGGTTATTGTTTTTTGGTTTGTTGTTGTTGTAGTAGTAGTAGTAGTTTTTTTTCTTTTCTTGTTTATTGTTATTTAGTTTTCTTGTTTTTTATAGTAGTAGTAGTTGTTGTTTTTTTTTTCTTCTTCTTCTTCTTCTTCTTTTCTTGTTTATTATATTGGTAGTAGTAGTAGTAGTAGTGGTAGTGGTAGTGGTAGTGGTAGTCAAGGTCATGGTCGTGGTCATGGTAGTAGTAGCAGCAGTAGCAGCAGCAGCAACAACAGTAGTAGTTGTTGTTGTTGTTGTTGTTATTGTTGTTGTTATTGTTGTTGTTGTTGTTGTTGTCTTTTTTTCTTCTTTTCCTGTTTATTATAGTAGTAGTAGTAGTAGTAGTAGTAGTAGTAGTAGTAGTAGTAGTAGTAATAGTAGTAGTAGTAGTAGTAGTAGTAGTAGTAGTAGTAGTAGTAGTAGTAGTAGTAGTAGTAGTAGTAGTAGTAGTAGTAGTTGTTGTTGTTGTTGTTGTTGTTGTTGTTGTTGTTGTTTTTTCTTCTTTTCTTGTTTATTATAGTGGTAGTGGTAGTAGTAATAGTAGTAGTAGTAGTAGTTATTGTTGTTGTTGTTGTTGTTTTTTCTTTTCTTGTTTATTATAGTGGTAGTGATAGTGGTAGTGGTAGTCGTGGTCGTGGTCGTGGTCGTAGTCGTAGCCGTGGTTGTATTAGTAGTAGTGGTTTTGTTGTTGTTGTTGTTGTTGTAGTAATGGTTTTTTTGTTTTCTTGTTTATTGTTGTCTAGTTTTCTTATTTGTTATTATTGTTGTAGTAGTGGTAGTAATAGTAATTTGTTTTTCCTTTCTTAGTAGTAGTAGTAGTAGTAGTAGTAGTAGTAGTAGTAGTAGTTGTTGTTGTTGTTGTTGTTGTTGTTGTTGTTGTTGTTGTTGTTGTTGTTGTTGTTGTTGTAGAGAGAGATATAGTAGTAGTAGTAGTAGTAGTAGTAGTAGTAGTAGTAGTAGTAGTAGTAGTAGTAGTTGTTGTTGTTGTTGTTGTTGTAGTAGAGAGAGATATAGTAGTAGTAGTAGTAGTAGTAGTAGTAGTAGTAGTAGTAGTAGTAGTAGTAGTAGTAGTAGTAGTAGTAGTAGTAGTAGTAGTAGTAGTAGTAGTAGTAGTAGTAGTAGTAGTAGTAGTAGTAGTAGTAGTAGTAGTAGTAGTAGTAGTAGTAGTAGTAGTAGTAGTAGTAGTAGTAGTAGTAGTAGTAGTAGTAGTAGTAGTAGTAGTAGTAGTAGTAGTAGTAGTAGTAGTAGTAGTAGTAGTAGTAGTAGTAGTTGTTGTTGTTGTTGTTGTTGTTGTTGTTGTAGTAGTAGAGAGAGATATATGTTTTGTTAAAGAAAATGAGAGAGGGAGAGGAAGAGAAAAAAAAATAAGGAACGAGAGAGAGGGAATAAACATACAACATAATAAAGACAGAGAAAAAGAGAGAGAGATGCAAGGAGAGGAGATAATGAATGGATAAAAAACAAAGAGAGAGTGGTGGCGAGGTCCGGTGCAACACCACGAGACGGGAAACACTCTGACATACATTAATTTATGGGTGGGTCGGTGGAGACTTTACATACGTTAATTTTTGCTGAGTTATAAGAGAAGAAAACCCTTCTCAAACAATTTAAGAAAGAACAAAAGAATGATAACAAAAACAAATTGTTTGTCATAACGTAGACAAAATGGAAAACGATGAAGGTCTTGATGTTCAAGATCGCAAGGCGTATCTTAATCAGCGTGTCCCATGTCCTTGCTCTCAATGCAAGCTGGCAACTTGACAAAAACGTCGATTGTCTATAGAACACGTACGACGCTTCGGCGAATTTCAATCTAAGATCATTGATCAGACGATCTTGGATTTTGAGCAAATGGTAAGAAAAGTCAATAGCAATCATGCATTGTACTCACAAGCTAATTGAATACCATATACAAAAAGATTGGGTGTGGCTGGCAAATTTTCTATCCAGGGAGGTGACGTCTCGTCCCAAGGAGGAGTGCACCCTTTGCAGCCAATTAGAAGAGTTCGTGGGCGTGCGATGGATGGAGTGCCTGAGCCAATCCACCACTTGGAAGGTACTACCCAATCTATACCATTAATACCAGAGGAAACAGACAGCCTTCTAGACTTACCTACAATCTTGGAGCCTGAGATGGAAGCCATGATCGATGCATTGATTCCCATGGATGTCAATACTTCTAATCTACTTAGAGAGGAAGCATCCATACCATTATATGATGGGTATCGAGTATCTCGCCTAAAGACACTGCTTGCACTCCTAAGTGTGCAAGCAAAATACGGGTGCAGCGATGCGAGTATAATCAAGTTGCTGAGGTACCTTGTACGTACTTCGTTGATTTCTTTTCGATACTATCATTAAAAAAATTTGTGCTTTTTCAAGGTGTTTTATGATTTTTTTCAGGTTACTGAAGTATCATATATTACCACCTGCAAATACCATGCCTGAGTCTCATGATGATGCACGACATGTTTTACAAAAACTTGGCATGGACTACAACAGCATCCATGCATGTATCAACGATTGCATACTGTTTTGAGGAGAATACGAGACTATGCAGACATGTCCAAAGTGTGGTTCTCACAGGTGTTGACAGGACTTGCAAGGGCAAACCATCCCTCAAAAAGTTCTTAGACATTTTCCGCTTATCCCCGCATAAACCACATGTTTCGTACATCCGGCATGGTGAGCTTGACAACGTGGCATGCGCGGAATAGGTCCACAGATGGAGTCCAAAGAATATCAGTGGATTCACTCGCATGGAGCCACATTGACTCTACCTTCCCAGGCTTTGCCCGAGAGCCAAGGAATCTTCGGCTCGGTCTTGCACAATGGATGGTGTGAACCCATTCGGTCTAAACTCAACTTCTTACAGTGTGTGGCCTATAGTCCTTGTCAACTACAATATCCCTCCATGGATTTCTACAAAGAAAGGACATCTCATCCTTAGCTTACCCATCCCCAGCTGCTATAAAGTCAAAAATATGGACGTGTATCTTCGTCTATTAGTCGACGAGCTTAAGATTTTGTGGGAGGAGGGGATCACCATACAAGATATGAGCAAGCGCGATGGTCAGCGGTCTGCCAATATTCGAGCCATTCTCATGTGGACCATGCATGACTTTCCGAGATTCGGAGAGTGCTCATGTAAATAGGCTTCTGTTCTTGTTGGTAATATCTATCATAGCTCGTTCAAGTTTTTATTCACTAGATAGAGGTGTTGGGACAGGTCTGGTTACCTCAAGTTATCTTAAATGTCCATTGTGTGAGCCACAGTTAGACTCTCGAAGGTCACGAACCATGAAGAAGATGGTATATCAAGGACACGCCGCTTTCTTGCCAGAGGATCATGAACTCAAGGAAGGTTTTCTTGGATGACCTTCGATACGTATGAATGCCCAAAGCTGGTACAAGCTGAAAATGGTCCACGCGGAGTCACATCCAAACGGAATGTGATGGTTCTCAGTTTTCTACAAGTTGCCATATTGGACCCACTTGCAGATCAACGACTTGTTGGATCCCATGCATATTTTCAAGAACATGGGCAGCTTGCTATGGGACCACATCACAGGAAAGAGAGATAGTATAGGGGCACGAATGGATTTGAAGGAGGTAGGCAAGATGGAGGCGCTTTGGCCGTAGCCGAGTGCTGATGATCGCGTGCAACTACCTTGCGCTCCTTGGGTTTTTTCCACTAAAGAAGAGCACATTGTGAAGGAAATAGTCAAGTCTATCCGCACTCCGATGGGTATGATGCATTCTCTCAGGTCTGCGTTTTCTAAAGACCACCAATTATTAGGGCTAAAATCCCATGATTGGCATAAGATATTTCAGGTTTGTACTACGAATGGATTGTAAGTGGCCTGCACATTTTGCTATTTAGACTGTAGTCATTGTTCATAATGCTTTCTCATTTGTGGCAGTTTGTACTATCGATCGCGATCGCAGGATGCCTTACTCCAGAAATATGCGAGACCATTTATAGGTTGTCAACTTAAGTGCAATGGATCTCATAGAAGAAGATTAAAACATCCTCTATTGAATCCGCGAGGCAGGGAGCAGTGGAGACGGTCTGTCTCTTTGAGAAATACCTACCTACCAGCATGCTCACGATACAAATCCACCTTCTTGTGCATCTTGTAGATGAAGTGGAGATTGTTGGACCTGTCCATACGCGATGGATGTTCTTCTTGGAGCACTTCATAAAAACCCTGATTACTCCTCACTCTCGTGGCGGTTCTAGAGAGCATGGCTCAGGTGGTTGCTGTGGAGGCACGGACGTAGTGTCTCCATCTCGTCATTCTGCTAGAGTTGCGTCACCTCCAGGATTTGTCACACTTGTGGGGATGTCTACTCTAGTTACTCTGACTTTTTCTCAGCCATCCGCACGTGGCACCCCTATGGGTGCTACTCTAATAGATACTACCCTGGTCGGTACACTAGATGTACAGGGGTCTATCTTGTAGATGATAGGTCAAGAACCATCATCATGAATGATGAGGGGAGGAGGGTGATGGCTCGCATGAGAGAGTTGTGCCAACAAGTTTTTCGGCACAACATCTTGGATCATTGGAAAAACATACCGGAGGGGAGCAAGGACTATGTAGTAGCATCCTTGCATGAGGAGTTTTCGGTTCCAGCCACAATAGAAACGTTTTCTACGGGCTGGATGATGGAGTGCATGCATGCATATATATCACATAGACGATTGGACGCATGCAAGGCACTCAAGAGTGGGGCTGCAAAACCCGAGTGGCTAGACGCGGACGACTGGCACCGACTGAGGGAGGAGGCTACAGATTCTCCATGACGCTGGAGTCAGTAGCGCGAGGTGGCGAGGGCAGAACTAGAGGCCGAAGTGGTCCATCATCTTGGGAGTGGCGGCCACAGGATATATCTGGAGGACTTTGTAAGTTTTTCTTTTGTTTTGCTTGCTTATTTTTTTGCAATATCCTTTATACTGACAATCGTGTTTCTAACAATTAGTATTTTGTTTCCTTTGTAGCACTCCATTACAAATCGCGATCCGATCGACCTTGAGACTCAATATGCAGAGAGGCACGGTCTCACTACATTGATCGACCAATTGTATAGACGTGGTGGCCCTATAAGTCACTCATCGTTCTTGTCCGTAGTTACCATGTTTAATTAGAATGCATTATTGTATGGTGGACCGATGCGTAGTTGTTTCTTTTTTTGCAAAGTTCGTTCGATGCTCCTTTGTGATGGGACGAGCTTTCGGATGGCGAAGATCTATAGCTTGCCCTTGGATCCCTGGAGCTCACAGACCCTTCTTTTTTGGTCATATGATCTGTGTAGACATTTTCTATGTAGTAGTGATATCTTGCCATGATTGTACCAATCGCTTTCATTATGCGATCATGTATTTATTTCATGTATCAATGTTATGATTTAATTACACTTTGTCTTTATTTACACGAGCATTGTACACAATGCAGAAACTATTTTGTATGGCCCAAATAAAGCACATAGTGCTGTATGTAGCAGGGCAGCTTGCTGCCCTGCCACAATTTTTTTTTCCCTGTTACCGTCGCTATTAGCGTCACAAATTTTCCTGCACATGTCGTTATTAGCATCGCAAAGTATCATTATCAGCATCATTATTTGCATCGAGATCAACGTCGCAAATGCGATGCTGATACCGACGCAAATAGTGACGCTGATAACGACGCTTTTTGCAATGACAGGGGCAAATTTCATTATTTACATTTTCATCGTTTTTAACGTCGATATAAGTCCTATATCTTGTAGTGTCCCCATGCAACTATTGTATTTTTGCAACTGTTGGTGACCAAGAGTGCTTGCTTCCCTAGTGGGGATTGGGAGTGAAGACAAAAAGAGCAAGAGGGAGAGGAGATTAGGGGGGTGGTAATAGTCAGGAGGGAGAATAACACATACAAAGGGACTGATCCCCATCATTATCTCAAGGAGGTCTCTTCTATCTATATTTGGGAGGTTTACTTAGACACAAAGAGGTAGTTGTGATAGAAAAGATACACTTGGAGGGGAAGGGGCAAATTAGGTGAAGCTAGATGCCGTGACTTTGCAGGGCTTGCCTTTGACACAGATGTACTGGAGAAGCTTGAGCCTTTTTTGTAAGTGGGGTTTTTCATCAAGGTCCTAGACAATTGGGGAGAACTTTCTTTTCTAGGATACTGCAATAGAAATGGGACCGCTTCCATTGTTCATATCACCATCATTGCCTTTTCACAACCTCCACATGTTTTTGTACATTGCATTATAAATTTGTGTTCCAATGATAGTATACTCTCTTGCATGCCCTCAAATCAACACATCCTTCATCAACTTCCAACTTCAATATTTAATTCTTGATGATCCACTGATAAGGCAAACATGCCACAAAATTCCGTGACAATAAGAATTTCCATGCTACCTATCTTTGAAATCCATGACACATGCTTTGAGTTAATCACTTCGACAAGTGTTGCAATGAATGTGCCCTATTAAGAATATGCTATTAAATAAAACTTTGTGTCCATTTATTCATGATTTGAGAAGATATGCAAATTAAGATCTATACGATATAGTCAATCAATTGATGCTCCACACAAAAATTATGAATGCACTGAAGAGAATGTGCCTAGCCTATCTACATGTGCTCGTGCGTCGTGCAAAATGCAAACAAAAAGACACACACAACGGAAAAAAAATTCCTAATGATGCTAACTAATGAGATCAAAATCCTAGCCAAAAACTCCACCCTCAGGTTTGCAGTGGTGGACGCAAAGCTTCACGACACCGCTATGCCTAGTGGAGAACCGAAACTACATCAGGCGGTGAACATTCCGAATGTATATGTATTCAATTTAGTGCATGGTGGAATGATGATCGTAATCACCATGTGCAATCCATGTTCAAGCATCATTGCCACAGGGTAGAGTGTAGGCATACTTAGAGCTAACACAAGTGGACACCGACATCCTACTGTGCAGTCAATGTTTAGAGTACTAAGACTAACATCATTAAAACAAATGAAGATAGAGATGAACTGTGCAAAAACGAGACTTCCAAGTGTATATTGATATATAAAATCAATACGACATCTCGACAGAGACGAATATGCCAATAGCTAGATACATATGGGAAAATCACTGAAGGAACAACATCATCTCATAGACTCAGAAGCAAACAATAATATAAAAGGAGATGGTAGTACTACTACCAATACTCACTTCTCAAGACATACAAAAAAGGGAAACAACATTGGTACTAGTGTACCACTCGTAGGATTGGTCGAGAAACCCAATAGGCACACCACAAATACACAAACAAACCAAAAGGATGAATGAATAGTCAAACCCCTTGGTTGGGTGGGCCTCTCCCTTATATAGTCTCCTATTTCAATATGTGATATTCTCTCAACCCATGTGCCATGCCAATGTTCATAACTACCACTACACCTATTTGCTCATTAATGCATCCCTAGCCATCTTACTTTAAATGCTGCTAACTACTGCCACCCTTAACAAGTCTTGTAATTTATTGAGCTTGTTTGAGCCAATGTTGTGGTTCTATTGTTGGGACCAAGCTAGAATTTACTCTTTGGAAACTTAGTTAACTTGAGTACATATTAGACCTTCTCTTGGCATCTTATGCCTTCCTACTCCTTGCTAGAGATCAAAGAAGACCGCTAGCACTCACATCTTATCTCTCACTTAATTGTTTACACAATGCCTAGATGGCACTTTGGAAGGAGGCCAATAGCTTCATTGTGTCCAATGAACAACTCCAAACTCTTATCCTTCAATGCCAAAGAGCTTGTAGTCCTAGTTGGGAGTGATTGCACCAATTTCAAGCTATAAAGAGAGATTATTGGCACTTACAAATCCCCTGTTTGAGCTATTATTCTCAAGAATACCTTGAGATCCCTTGATTCATGCCATTCACCCCCATTGATCTCAACAAGCTATCTCTAGGCTTTCTTTGACAACCCCATGAGTCTCTAATTTATCTTAAGATCCATAGTGCTATTGTTCCTTGGATAAAAGCCATAAACTGCTAAAAACTACTCTAGTAATCTAGAAATACCTCAAAATCCTAGCAATCAATCCATGAATAATTTTGAAGCACAATTGGCAAGATCCATAATGATATTGTTGCTTGGGGTAGGAGTTATAGTGCTATGGATAATTTTGAAGCTAAATTAACATGACCTTTTAGATGTGGGCATAGAGAAGAACACATTGTGAAAAGGCCATGGGCCTTGAATTCAACCCACAAAACTTTGGAAACATAGATCTTGGAGACTCTCAAGGTATTATTGGATAATACCTTAAGGGATAGGTAGGATGTGTTCATAACCCCTCCTTGGCAAGCATTGATCTTAGAACTCCAACCTTAGGCTTTGTGCCTAGCTGTGAGTTTGAAGACTTCTTGCATCACAAGTTGCTTGTTAGAAATGCAAACTAGTGCTTTACCTACAACAAACTTACTAAGTGGCCCAGGATTAGGTCTAGGAATCAAAGAGGAATGTAATATTCTAGTCCTAGCAAACAAACTTGAGAAGTACAATACACTAAGTGGCCTAGGATTAGGTCTAGGAACCAAAGAGGAGTGTAATATTCTAATACTAGCAAACAAACTTGAGAAGTACAAAGTAGTTGATGACCTCTACATTTTGGTTGAGTAATTCAAGCAGGTTTGTGATGTTGATAATCTCACAGATAGGTTTTAAAAAAACATAATCTTTTAGGTTGTGCTTTTGTGAGAAAGAATGAACTTGGTTCATGAGTCTAAATGTGGTAGAAAAGTCTAGTTTTTCAATATCTAAAGACATATTCATAACTAATTCTCTAAACTTAGCTATGTAGACAACTACATAGTCAAGCTAACGATTGGGAGTCAAAGGGAGAATGAAGCTATTAGATACTACATGACAAGTGTCTAAGATCTCTATAAGAGAAACATAACGACAAAGAGGCCAATTCAGAAGGTTCTAGCAATGGTGCTTAGTAGCAGCATTAAGGATAAGGAATCGTATAAAGCCCTAGCTCGAAACTCAACTTTCTATGGATCAGACTTGAGTGAATTCAAAGATACCATAGGAATTGACGTCCTTCTAAAAGGGAACAAAAAGGGTAAATCCCACATCTTTACCTCTTGAATGATGAGAGTAAGGAGAGGGAGTTTCAAATATCACAAAAAGCAACATATCTTAAATAAGAGCTGATGAGGATTTTGGGAGCTTGAAGCCTTGGTCATATAGACCAAACTTCTAGAATTGCCATTATGGTGGGAGTAATCTGGAGATAGAACATCTTAAGCATAGGAATAGGATCCTCAAAACAATGGATGGTATGGCCATACTGTACCCATCTACCAACCATCAAGGAGACCCATAGTTCCTAGGAACAACATCAATCCTTTAGGAATCAAAGTCCATCTATCTTGATTATCATGTACCCACTATGTGGCATTCTTGTTGAATATGTGAAGGAGCCACTAGATGAGAAGTTCTACACAAACCCTCATCTCACTTTTGATGATAAGGGAAACGTGATCTTAATGGACTATAATAGGTCAATTCCAATGATCATTTTCGGATGAGATCCTAGATAAGGCATGCTTGACCTAAACAACGACCTAAATAGAAGATTTTCCATTGCATTGTGTTTAATTTGGGTGTGTAGCATCCTTGTAGCACCTAGAGGATAGGACCTAAAAAATAATGTCCAAATAGAGATAGAATGATAAATAATGATGCCCTAAGTATAGTATCTCTCATCTATATGCCAATTCTCCTAAGAGAAAGCTTGCATTAGTAAGGAAAATGTCATCATTTGTATGCTTGGACCTATTTGAAGTTGAGAGTTTTGATGAGGATTATTGTCCCATCATCTTAAGTGCGATGAAAAAAACACAAAGTTGTTAAGAGTCAACCATCTTATCTTGACATTGACAGATGTAGGCTAGTTGTCACTAGCCATGTGTGACTACATAAATAAGCCAGGTAGCCTAACTTTAGTTAGTTAACTATGGTCAACATTTAGACCTATCTTATTACACTATTGTAGACTAAGTGTAGTGAGTTACAGATGAAGAATAATGGAAAAACATGAGAGCACATAGCTCTCTATTTTTGATCCACCCTTTTGCCTCTATTTCACTCCTATCTTCTAACATGGTATTAGAGCCAAGCTTTGCGGTGAACAGGAGCAATGGAACTTAACTTGACCTTCAGCTTGAGAAGAACCCTATAGAGGTTCATTGGTAGCCATAGCCTATATTCAAAATGGTATGTATTAGTGTGTTTTGACCTCTACTCTTGACAGAGCCTATTGAGCTTTTAGAAGTGACTCATTAGCATGTATTGGAACTTTGGAAGTGATCATTATGGCCAGTATTGACATTAGCATTTAGCGTGAATATGGATAGACCTATGCCTGAAATTTCTTGACAGTTGGGGGCGACACCATAGCTAGCAAGGCAAGTGCATTAAGCCTTAGTATTCATGGGTATATTGCCCATATGTGTTGGAGCATATTTAGCTCAATGGAGTGATCACCATGGCCATCATAAGCAATAGTCGACCACATTTGAAATCATCATGAAGACTATGCCTATTCTTCTTGATAACAACTTTAGAAGTTTCCAACCAAATAATGCTTGATAATGGTGTTGAGAAATGTGCAATCACACCCACTCTATAGCCCCTTTGTAATGAATAGTAAGGCAAAGGATCACATTGCAAATAAAGCCTTAGACTAGGTCATGTATGCATCGTTTATTAAAACCACAGTTGGTGAATACCATGGTCCCTTTCCACCTTTTTCCACCTACCAATACCACCTATTATAAGCATATAAAAGGCATTCATCCCCACATTCATTCAATCTATCATTCTCATTCAGTTGTACTTGCATTATGCTTGAGTAGTATCAGTTGTTCTCTTTTATCATTACTTATGTCTCATTATGTTTGTCTACTTGCTCATTAATGATCCTCCTAGCATGCATCCTCAATATTTTAACATAGTATTAGAGCTAGTCTCAATGCTAATGATTCATTAGGGCCATTAGTTAGGCAAATTAGGTCATTATAGTTTGAATTTTTGGCTCCCTCCACTTTTCCATGAATCTCTCACCTACCTCCATAGACACCCACCTTCATTAGAGGGCTTGAATCTCTCCTCCTAGGCATTATAATCCTTTTCTCTCTTTTGGGGAACTCTTCCTTGACTCAAGATGCTCTTGCCCATCACTTCAAAATCCAACCTTCGTCTCTCCCCTATCCAACATTGTGTTTTTTTTCTATCGATGTCTAATCCTTATCGTACTACTGCCACGAGTTAAATAGGCCAAGATGCTAATGTTTTTCATAGGGCTTTAGAAGCTTACTATCTAAGCTACCTCCGCATAAAATCTTATGCAAGATAATCATCTGTACGAGCTATTGCAATCGAAAAAATAGTTGCATGTCAAAACCCTAAAGAGGGCAGCCATAGCTATCAAAATTCAAGCTCATGCTTCACTTCCTTCTCTCACTCCTTTGGCTCAAATCAACTCACTGACTCTCTAATATACCCCAACACTCAATTTCTAGTAGAGCTCTTACATCAAATCAACAAGGAAGACATTCAACTTTGAGATCGAACATGAAACATTCAAATTGCTAATATCTCTTAATACTCACATAGTGCTTTTTGGCACTAGTGCTTCTTGTGCCTTTTGATACATTAAACTTCAACTCTCTTGCTGGTATACTCTTAGTTAATTGCTACTACTCCTTGTTCACCCCAACACGAAGAAAACAAAAGGAAATAAAAAAGACACAGGGCAAAGGTGGAAAAAAGGTAGCCCGACTGAAGAAAGAAGAGGAGAAAAGGCCAAAAGCGCAAGGGCAACCTTAAAAGTCCAAGGCAAATGAAAAAGGGGAAAGGTGCATTTTAAAATACAAAGGCACACCCTGAAATCTTGTAAAAGAGTGCTAAGCTCTCTCCTATACAAATTGTAAAGATAAACGTGCGGTGGAGAAGAAGCAATAAGGATAGGAAGAAAATAGGAAAAGAGGACCTAGGCCAATGGCCGGTCATGTAAAAAGGGGAAAACCGCCCAAGGAGGAGTAGGGCATGTATAAAAGCCAAAAGTGGAATGAGAAGCTTATTCTTGTGTGTGGCCAAAAGTGGCTCTCCTCTTCTTCTTCTTCTTCTTCTTCTTCTTCTTCTTCTTTTTCTTCTTCTTCTTCTTCTTCTTCTTGCTTACTTGAGCTTGTGCTTGAGAGAGGGAGTGTGAGAGTGTGACGGAGTGAGTGTGTGAGGGTGAGGGATCGGGGAGGAGAAGCTCTCCATCTTCTCCTCTCTTCTTCTCTTCTCTTCTCTTCTCTTCTCTTCTCTTCTCTTCTCTTCTCTTCTCTTGCTCGCGGCAATGGACCTTGGAGCATGGAGCTTGCTTGAAGCTTGCACTTGGATCGTGGAGCTACCGGAGTGCGCGGGAGAGGAGGTAACTCGATCAGCATGGAAGTAAGCTCACTACACCCGTAGATACGGATGGCGTGTCGGCTATGTGAGAGGTAGCCATTAGTGCTCGGCTTGGAATGCTTCAACAATAAGCGGTCTGTGGGTCTTGGCGGTTGAGCCAAAGCTTCCACATTTTGGTTCCGTTGCCGGGACCAACGGATTCAAGCCTTGAGCGCTTGTGCACTTCAAATCGAGCATCGAAGTAGGGTTTTCCCCAAACCAGTGCTTGAGGTAGATAGGTAGGAAGCGAGGGAGTTGAAGAGGTATTCGATCTCCTTAGCAAGTAGGTTTTTGGTTTTTTGGATTTGGAAAAGCATGTTGGAGTAGTGTAGGTGATTTCTTTGTGATTTATATGCATTTAGGATAGGAAAAAACAAAGAAAAAGAAGCAAACAGTAGGGTTTTTTGTTATTGTATAGCAGGCTAAAACAGGGAAATAGGGACACAGATCCTTGGAGTATCGTTTGATTGAAGCACTATAGTGATTCCAGGCATGTTTGGCATTTCCTTGTAGTGTTTTGCACCTGTCTGGAAGGCGCTAGATGATTTGGTGGAGTAGACGTTGACCTAGAGGCATCGCGCGCAACAACTCGCAGGTCGTCATCCGCGCCATCGGACCAGGCGATCCAAGTCCCAGAATTGGACCACTCCGAAAATTGAACCACTCCGAAAATCAGACCACCTTTGCGTGTCTGATCGTCCGATTTTGAAAATCGAACACTTGGACCCTGGAAGTCGAACACAAGGAATCGAACTACTCAGAATTGGATACCTGTCAAAATCAGATGTGACCAAAATCGGACCATTGGGCCGATCAAACCAACCCAAAATTGGACATCCGATTCTGATAATCGAACATCTAAGAATCAGACAGAAAACTGTCAAAATCGGACAGGTATCTAGAACTCAAATTTTAACACATCTAAACCCCGAAATTGACCCCAAAGGCAAGTAGAGCTAAAGGCACATCACAGATCCATCACTGGGCTGAAACTTAGAGCAAGTAGTTCAAAATTTGGCTATAAACGATCCTCCAAATTGCGCATGGTGTTTACCAAATGGCCCTGCGGGCCGGGGGGGACTGCCCCCCCGGACCCAGGCAGAGGAGATTCTACCCCCTCCGCACCTTCCCCAAGTAGGCTGGAGAGAAAACACGCACCGTGAGACAGGTCCTTCAAATTGGACCCTAGTGTGGTAATGGCTCTACACGAGCATGGATTCTCACTTGCAAAAGAGCAACCAAAAGCCCACACCCGAACAGAGAGAAACAGAGACCCTAGAACATCAATGGGCCAATCTAGCCATCAAGGGCAAAAAGGCCACACCACGAGAACACAAAGACATTGTGTTCAGACCGTGTCTAGTCAAAGAAAAATGCAACATCAGCAAGCTACAAATGCGAAGATGACTAGACATGACACTCTTGACGAGAGATGTATCTTGAGCAGCACTGCACAGACGAACCAAGACATTAGTGGACAATCCACATATGGTCGTGCAATTGGGGGCTCAAGGGCATTTGTTAGAAGGCTTAAATTTACAAGCCAAGACTCGGAAGACAAGGGCATAGTACCACCTACTTATCTCAAGGTCAAACTCACTGTGAAAAGAGAGCATGCTATCGATGCTCTGATTGATGAAGGAGCAAATTTCAATATCTTAACTTACGACGCATGGACTCTACTAGGTCAACTAGAGCTCAAACGGAGTGATGCAACTCTTAATCCTTACGGGGAACACCCACAAGCACTTCTAGGGAAGTGCAGAATCCTTGTAACTATTGAAACAGAAAGCTTGCCAGTCCTGTTCTATGTTCCTCCAAATGGCGAGAATTGTGGAAAGGAAATCCTCCTAGGAAGGCCCTTCAAAAAGGCAACGAAGTGTGAAGCTGACTATATAGCACAGAGGATACACCTAACACTACCAGGTGTGAGGATAATCATGACCTTTAGCAAGGGTGACCTCATCGAACCTTGAGGGAAGGGCAAGGAGGATTCTGACATACCAAGCAAGCCTAGTAATGAGAAAAAGGAGTTGTTGAAAGAGTTGATACAAGCGCAGGTTGAACGGAGAGAACCAATGAGTGAGGCCATACTTGAAACAAAAAGGTTAGGAGACAAGGCCAAGGATAGGGTTTGGACTTACAAATATCGTAGAAGACCACGAAAGAAGCCCAAGCCTTATAGACAAAGGCATCGATGGAGAGCTAGCGCAACGCCGCGATGGATATCCAAGGTGTTGCTTCGTGCTCCAGGGTATTATATAGGCAACCGAGGGATTTGGGTACCAAAACCCCCTGCTAAACCACCTCTGTCATAAGCCCAAATTATGTCAAAAGTAAAGAGACGTAGGAGGAAACCTAAACAAAAATCCAAGTCTCGAACCAAAAATATTGGAGTGATTGAGCCCCTCACGATTGAAATCAAGAAACCAAACATGACCTATCAAAAACAAGATCCTCAGCCTAGTGTGCTTAGCAAGCAGATATCAGAGGTAACTGCCGAGCATGCACAAGGTCCACTAGTGCCCAAGGAGCTTTTGACTTCCCAAGAGGATAATGAGCACTACATGTACAACATTGCTCATGATAAGGCTGATTTCTCAACAAAGCTAATGACAAAATTGTCTAACAATCACAAGCAAATTCTCCAGTCAATGCTAAGCCCACGTAGGAGTCCCAAATCTCCTACATCCTCTTTACCTAAATGGACACAGGAAGCACGGCAGCATCAGCCTCACTGTGAAAAGAGAGCATGCTATCGATGCTCTGATTGATGAAGGAGCAAATTTCAATATCTTAACTTACGACGCATGGACTCTACTAGGTCAATCAGAGCTCAAACGGAGTGATGCAACTCTTAATCCTTACGGGGAACACCCACAAGCACTTCTAGGGAAGTGCAAAATCCTTGTAACTATTGAAACAGAAAGCTTGCCAGTCCTGTTCTATGTTCCTCCAAATGGCGAGAATTGTGGAAAGGAAATCCTCCTAGGAAGGCCCTTCAAAAAGGCAACGAAGTGTGAAGCTAACTATATAGCACAGAGGATACACCTAACACTACCAGGTGTGAGGATAATCATGACCTTTAGCAAGGGTGACCTCATCGAACCTTGAGGGAAGGGCAAGGAGGATTCTGACATACCAAGCAAGCCTAGTAATGAGAAAAAGGAGTTGTTGAAAGAGTTGATACAAGCGCAGGTTGAACGGAGAGAACCAATGAGTGAGGCCATACTTGAAACAAAAAGGTTAGGAGACAAGGCCAAGGATAGGGTTTGGACTTACAAATATCGTAGAAGACCACGAAAGAAGCCCAAGCCTTATAGACAAAGGCATCGATGGAGAGCTAGCGCAACGCCACGATGGATATCCAAGGTGTTGCTTCGTGCTCCAGGGTATTATGTAGGCAACCGAGGGATTTGGGTACCAAAACCCCCTGCTAAACCACCTCTGTCATAAGCCCAAATTATGTCAAAAGTAAAGAGACGTAGGAGGAAACCTAAACGAAAATCCAAGTCTCGAACCAAAAATATTGGAGTGATTGAGCCCGTCACGATTGAAATCAAGAAACCAAACATGACCTATCAAAAACAAGATCCTCAACCTAGTGTGCTTAGCAAGCAGATATCAGAGGTAACTGCCGAGCATGCACAAGGTCCACTAGTGCCCAAGGAGCTTTTGACTTCCCAAGAGGATAATGAGCACTACATGTACAACATTGCTCATGATAAGGCTGATTTCTCAAAAAAGCTAATGACAAAATTGTCTAACAATCACAAGCAAATTCTCCAGTCAATGCTAAGCCCACGTAGGAGTCCCAAATCTCCTACATCCTCTTTACCTAAATGGACATAGGAAGCACGGCAGCATCAGCCTCACTGTGAAAAGAGAGCATGCTATCGATGCTCTGATTGATGAAGGAGCAAATTTCAATATCTTAACTTACGAAGCATGGACTCTACTAGGTCAACCAGAGCTCAAACGGAGTGATGCAACTCTTAATCCTTACGGGGAACACCCACAAGCACTTCTAGGGAAGTGCAGAATCCTTGTAACTATTGAAACAGAAAGCTTGCCAGTCCTGTTCTATGTTCCTCCAAATGGCGAGAATTATGGATAGGAAATCCTCCTAGGAAATCCCTTCAAAAAGGCAACGAAGTGTGAAGCTGACTATATAGCACAGAGGATACACCTAACACTACCAGGTGTGAGGATAATCATGACCTTTAGCAAGGGTGACCTCATCGAACCTTGAGGGAAGGGCAAGGAGGATTCTGACATACCAAGCAAGCCTAGTAATTTGAAAAAGGAGTTGTTGAAAGAGTTGATACAAGCGCAGGTTGAACGGAGAGAACCAATGAGTGAGGCCATACTTGAAACAAAAAGGTTAGGAGACAAGGCCAAGGATAGGGTTTGGACTTACAAATATCGTAGAAGACCACGAAAGAAGCCCAAGCCTTATAGACAAAGGCATCGATGGAGAGTTAGCGCAACGCCGCGATGGATATCCAAGGTGTTGCTTCGTGCTCCAGGGTATTGTGTAGGCAACCGAGGGATTTGGGTACCAAAACCCCCTGCTAAACCACCTCTGTCATAAGCCCAAATTATGTCAAAAGTAAAGAGACGTAGGAGGAAACCTAAACGAAAATCTAAGTCTCGAACCAAAAATATTGGAGTGATTGAGCCCCTCACGATTGAAATCAAGAAACCAAACATGACCTATCAAAAACTAGATCCTCAGCCTAGTGTGCTTAGCAAGCAGATATCAGAGGTAACTGTCGAGCATGCACAAGGTCCACTAGTGCCCAAGGAGCTTTTGACTTCCCAAGAGGATAATGAGCACTACATGTACAACATTGCTCATGATAAGGCTGATTTCTCAACAAAGCTAATGACAAAATTGTCTAACAATCACAAGCAAATTCTCCAGTCAATGCTAAGCCCACGTAGGAGTCCCAAATCTCCTACATCCTCTTTACCTAAATGGACACAGGAAGCACGGCAGCAACAGCCTTGTGCCACTGCTCAACTTGCACAAGTGAATGCGCAAAGGGCAAAAAAAGACACAACCACTTCTGATCTGCCTAAGGACTTGACACCGCAATCTACCAATGGTAGCCAGTCCACTGAACTAGCCACCACTACTTCCAATTAGGGACCACAGCAGTCACAACCTTTGGCTATGACAACACCCATTGCAGAACATGTCCTTAGCAATTCACCTTTGGAAGAGATGTCGCAACAAACATCCTTGACACCTCCAATCCTTCCAAAGCACCTAAAGCCTAGGCTTGAGGATAAATCTCTCGAAGACTTGGCCAAAGAAATGGTGCATCTGACCAATGAACCAGAGATGAAGTGCATAGTGAAGCTTGATCACAAGATGACAGCCATCACACGTGTATACGTCCATGTGGACATCGGAAGGCCAACACCAGAGCACACAAAGCTCATAGCTAAACCACTTACTTGGTATGAGTAGCAACATGTTTGTTTCTGCTATGCAGCTATTGTTGAAGAAGTCATGAAGGACATCCCAAAAGCCACAGCTAGAGAATTGCGCTTGACACCCTCATTTTATACAGCTCTACGTGAGACAAACAAGGAAAAGCTTGAAGCAATCAAACAAAAAGGGAAAGGACAAGGTAGCTTTGCACAAAATTGGTACTCCAACCAAAGTTTGGCAGCCAAAATTGGCCACCGACTAATGACACTTGCTGAGCAAAGGAAAGCCCTTTGGACATCAATACATGATTCCACATACGTTGCCCGACCTCATTGAGAGTGTTGGCAACTGTCCATGATGTCCAGCTTTCTACCACTATCCAAAAACCTCCCTTGTATGATAAAGTGCTTCTAGAAGAAGATGTACACGTGGCTAGCAGGCTAGGAGTAGGGAGCATGGTACTTGATGTCAGCGCACATGTCTTCTGCCTCACTCAAGACCCTGCAATCCTAGATCTCTATGCTTCCCATCAATACAACCTTGAATTCTTCAATTGGTTTCTTCCAAGCCTACATGACAAAAACCCTAAACCGTCTCATGGTTCTACACTAGAGTCACCCAAACCTCCAAAGCAAGAGAACAACAGCTCTAAACACAACACTCACCGTGACAAGAAGCAATGGAGACAAGTTCTAATAGATAAGGACAAAAATCTAGAGCAAATGCCTAACCAGGAGCAACTGTCAACGTAATCGAATGCGGGGCTGAACAAAAGAGGATTAGTTGGACAGCTAGACTCTCCAAAAAGAGAGGTAGTTGAACCCTCGCAACCTAGCAAGGCTGTTCAACCTAGTGAGGCCATAGCAAAATCCCATGACGACATGCCACAGAAAGAGAATGCTAAGGCCCAACCAAGCACATCAACCACTGACCTAGTTCAGGATTCTGAGTCCTTAAAGGAGACACCTCTAGTTTCCAAGAGAAAGAGAAGAAGACAACGAAAACAACGACAGTTGCAAGCTACTGCAGACGACAAGAAGATTGGGACCAAGAGTACTGAAGAGATGATGAACAAAGCGTCTAGTTCATCCATAAATAAACCCATTGCCATCTCTCCTAACAGCGGTGAAATCTTAGACACATCCATGTGTTTTGATAAATCAAAGCAATAATTACCGTCAACTGTTGCTTGCGACACTCAATCCATCGATAGAGAAACTCACATTGATCAATCAAGAGTGGATACAACACTGTCACAACAGGATGATAAGACCACGCCAGTCACATCCAAGGAGAACCATGACACAACTACCATAAAGCCTCAGGAGAAACATGAAAACCTCGAAGGCATAAGAAACCCTGGCATTGATCAATCTTGCTCATCTAGGCCTAAGCCCCTAGCTATGCTAAAGCCTAAGGAAACCCTTAGAACTTTGCATGAGATAGCAACCGAGCAAGCCCTCATAGAACATAGAGATGTCGCAGAGTGCTTGACCGAGTGGGACTCTAAACTGAAATTATTCGCACGTGTCTATGTTCATGCAGACGTGGACACATTCCCTAGGGAGCAGCTTGAGGAATATTTTCCTTATCCACTAGCGTGGGAAGAGCAAGAATACCTTGACGGACATTATGACAAGCTCTTACATGAACGCATGTGACTCATCTCTGACGAGGAGGCTATCAAACTACGCTTAACCGTGACATTTAATGAAATGCTCTACCAGCCAAATCTCTTAGAGATAGAGCAACTAAAGCAACAAGCAGAGGGTAGAAGCCAATTTGAAAAATGTTGGTTTGAAAACCGCGCTACAATGGTGGCTGAACTTGGAGCCCAAATCATGACAGTCTTAGAGGAGCGACTGGCCAAATGGTGGTCCCAAAGAGACCCGACCTATGTGGCACCGACTTCATTTTGAGTTCTAGCTACAGTTTGAGGTATGGACCTAGCTGGAACTAGCCTAGAGAGCCCTTTGATTGATAAAGTTCTCACTGAGGAGGAGCTACATGTTTCCTGTAGACTCGGACAAGGCACCATGCTACTCGATGTTGCCAAATATTTATTATTGCTAAGTAGGCTACCACAGAAGCTAGATATGTGTGCCACACTTGAGTACAATCCTGAGTTCTACAATTGGTTTTTATCCTCACGGAGTGACATGGTTTCATGAACATGTAAATAAATAAACAACATGTTTTGTGACTATGTAAATAATACCAAAAGAAGCAAAGGCCAACACACCCCATGAGCAATGATGACCAAGTGCAAGTGATACGCATCAAGTCAAAACTAAGGGATTCAAGTTGGAGATGTCTTGTTTAGCTGGACATTTTCATTATGGTTGAAGTATGTGACTTGCATGTGCTCTCACGCCTTTCCAAGTGAATGCAGAATGACACAAGTCAATGTCTAGAAGTGTTTAATATCCAAATCACCACAAGACCACCAACCCCACAAAGAACCATTATGGAGGAAGTGACAGGAATACCAAGAAACAAAAGCCATGACAGAAGCGCCACTGGATGAGAACCCAAGGACACCTCTGAAGAGAGCACATATTGCAACTGAGAATGGCCAAAGCATAATCATCAATTACCTCCTCCTTCTTGGCCAAACTCTATGTTCGGGCAGGATCCACGCTCTCAACAAGGGTGAACGTCTCTTCATCATCCAAGATTCAATTCGCAAGATGCTCTGCCCTTGTCCTACACAGCTCACTCCAAGTGCTACCTCAATTGTTCGATGTCTCACATGTTACAAAGACGTTTGCAAAATCTCAAGTGTATCTCTTCATCTCAACAACAGTTCCTCTAGCATCAAGGCTGGTGACACAATCATCTCTGTAATATCCATTCTTCATAGCCTTTGGATCCCAACATTTCTCAATCCAAATGAAAGGCTAACAGCCTCAATGTATGGCATTGATTGTATTCATTTTTTCCACCAAAAAAAAAAAGAAAGAAAGAAAGAAAAAAAAACGAGCACACATGATCACAGCACCGCACCTAGGGGTCCTCAAATTAGGTACGTCCAGTGACCTTGGTCAGCTGGCTCTGTCCCTAATCCCCTAGCCCTTTTTACATCCCCCACAATTGTTCAGGGCACATCAAGGGCAGGACATACCTAGGGAGCTCGCCTCGCCTATGGTTAGACCTGTCACCCTGAACCACTTGCACAATTCTTTTGCACTCCATCTCAATGTCATTACAATCAACAGTGGTAAGCAAGGCATGAAAGACAATGGAAAAGTACACATATTTTTCAAGCACTACAAGTAGCCACTAGCTACCAGAAGCTAAGACATCAAGGAGCTCAATTATGCTACATTGCCTTGACAAGACCATAATGATGTCTCAAGCAATCTTCAAGTGTACTCCCTATCTTCATCGACAAATTTTTCCATCAACTTAGCCCCTTGCTTCAGTGACCCATTGCTATACAAGGAACCAGGCCAACAGTCTTCTAACTAAGTAATACCTAAATACATACATGTATTCACTTAATATTCACACTATAACCTATACACGGTTTGGGTTCTCAAGTGCAGGACAATACTCCAGTCTTACTTAGAGTTCGACCTGTCTCCCAAACTAATCAAAATATATCCTGTGCATGATAAGAAGACTAGCACTACCCCTTAGGGAGAGACCACATGAGAGGTTTTCAAATTTTCAGGTATTAAAGACTCCAACAAAAGCGCTGTCAGCTCTACATCAACACTCAACTCTGAACTCTTGTCCTTTACTTCATCATGCAAGACCACCAAAGAATCATCATGAGCAAAATCCACCATGAGCATCCCGAGAACACCAACACCCATGCCAGCTATGAGTGACCATTCCCAACAAAGAGTAGCCCTATCGCCACCTACAACAATCATATCACCAGCCAATCAAAACAGCAAAGTGCCACCAACGGCCTTCATCCGCACTAACATCAGAAATCCTCCAAGGCAAACCAAAACAATCCCTTCCACCCACGCCTTCGGTGCAAGCTCCGCATGCTATCTTCGATGAAGGGTGCCATGGGACTGGCACTTGTTTAAGAGGGGGGTAATGTTAACCCCAACACAAAGAAAGCAAAAGGAAATAAAAAAGACGCAGGGCAAAGGCGGAAAAAAGGTAGCCCGATTGAAGAAAGAAGATGAGAAAATGCCAAAAGCACAAGGGCAACCTTAAAAGTCCAAGGCAAATGCAAAAGGGGAAAGGTGCATTTTAAAATACAAAGGCACACCCTGAAATCTTATAAAAGAGTGCTAGGCTCTCTCCTGTGCAAATTGTAAAGATAGACGGGCGGTGGAGAAGAAGCAAGAAGGATAGGAAGGAAATAGGAAAAGAGGACCTAGTCCATGGCCGGTCATGTAAAAAGGGGAAGACCGCCCAAGGAGGACTAGGGCATGTATAAAAGCCAAAAGTGGAATGAGAAGCTTATTCTTGTGTGTGGCCAAAAGTGCCTCTCCTCTTCTTCTTCTTCTTCTTCTTCTTCTCCATCTTCTTGTGTGAGAGAGGGAGTGTGAGAGTGTGAGGAGTGAGTGTGAAAGTGGCTCTCCTCTCTTCTTCTCTTCTCTTCTCTTGCTCGCGGCAATGGAGCTTGGAGCGTGGAGCTTGAGGATGGAGATTTCTTGAAGCTTGCACTTGGATCGTGGAGCTACTGGAGTGCACGAGAGAGGAGGTAACTCGATCGGCATGCAGGTAAGCTCACTACACCCGTAGATACAGATGGCGCGTCGGCTATGTAAGAGGTAGCCATTAGTGCTCGGCTTGGAACGCTTGAACAATAAGCAGTCTGTGGGTCTTGGTGGTTGAGCGAAAGCTCCCACACTCCTACTAACAAAAATGGGCAAAGATTCACCTTCATGCTAATTCAAAGGTGTCGGGGTTTCACAAATGGTAGACAAGGATCAAACTCATCCTAATGAAGAAAGGCTTGTGGTTAATTACAAGTGGTCAAGAGAAGAAACCAAGGGAAGCTGCACTCTCAGTAATATGGGATAAAAATGATGATAAGGCTCAAGCTATAATCAAGCTCGAACTTGATGATTGAGAAACCTCTCAAGCAACATGGGATAGATTAAGAAACCTTGTTTGGATCTCACTCAAAATCCTCCAAATATGTTTTGCTAATTGAAATCTTTAGGCTTGATATGAAAAGTAGTACCTCACTTGAAACTCATTTGAATTATATGGAAAGCTTGTTGACACAACTTGTAGGAATCAACTTGAAGATGGATGAAGACATTTGCATTAGAGGACTTCTCAAAAGTCTTCCACCCGAATATGATAATGTGTCTACCACATTAATCAACATGCCAAAGCCGAAGTAATGGATATCAAAGCTTCCCTCCTTGAAGAGGAAAATAAAATCAAGAGCAAAGGAGAAGCAAGTATCCCAAGAGGAAACCAACAACTCCTCTATGTGAAGGACAAATGTGAAGGACAAAGGGAAGAAGGACATGGTTTGTGATTTTTCTAAAAGAACTAGGCATATTGAGAAGTTTTGTCAAGCTAGGAAAATATCTCAAAGAGCATATCTTACAATAGTCAAAGAAGATGAAGACAACAATGAAGAAGAAGAAGAAGAATACACCCAAGAGCAAAAGGATAGGACTCACTAGTCCCTCTTTTGCAGCTTATTTTCTAATAGAATTTTTTAGGTTTTGAATGTGTACTTGCCTAATATTCTTACCATAAGCTCTTGTACTCCTCATGTAACCTTTGCACTATAGCCTCTACACACTTAGTGAGGCCTTGTGACAACCTCTAGCTTTATATGGTTGTTTTTTTTTCCATGTCTACACTTAGCAAGGTTCATACTCAGTGCTTTTCTTGGTTGTGATTGAGGAGGGGTGTTGAGAAATGTGCAATCATACCCACTCTCTAGCCCCTTTGTAATGAATAGCACGGCAAAGGATCGCATTGCAAATAAAGCCTTAGAGAGTAGGTCATGTATGCATGGTTTATTAAAACCACGGTTGGTGAATACCATGATCCCTTTCCACCTCTTTCCACTTACCAATACCACCTCAATATAAGATATAGGCCTTATATCGACGTTAAAAGCGATGAAAATGTAAATAAAGAAATTTGCTCCCATCATTGCAAAAAGTGTCATTATTGGCGATGCCATAGAACACTCGGTATTAGCGTCGTTATCAGTGTTGCTATTTGCATCGGTATCAGCGTTGCATTTGCAACCCGCATTGCGACGCTAATAATGACGCTGATAACGATGCATTGCGACGCCAATAATGACACGTGTAGGTAAATTTGTGACGCTAATAGCGACGGTAATAGGGGAAAAAAATTTGTGGTAGGGCAGCAAGCTGCCTTGCCACATATAGCACTATGTGCTTTATTTGGACCATACAAAATAGTTTCTGCATTGTGTACAATGTTCGTGTAAATAAAGACAAAGTGTACTTGAATCATAACACTGATGCATGAAATAAATATATGATTGCATATTGAAAGTGACTAGTATAATCATGGCAAGATATCACTACTACATAGAAAATGTCTACACAGATCAGACGACCGAAAAAGAAGGGTGTGTGAGCTCCAGGGATCCAAGGGCAGCTATAGATCCTCACCATCCGAAAGCTCGTCCCACCGCAAAGGAACATCGAACGGACTCTGCAAAAAAAGAAACAACTACACATCAGTCCACCATACAATAATCCATTCTAATTAAACATGGTAACTACGGACAAGAAATATGAGTGATTTACAGGGCCACTACATCCATACAATCGGTCAATCAATGCAGTGAGACCATGCCTCTCTGCATATCAAGTTTCAAGGCCGGTCGGATCGCGATTTGTAATGGAGTGTTGCAAAGGAAATAAAATACTAATTGTTAGAAACACGATTGTCAGTACAAAGGATATTGCAAAAAAATAAGCAAGCAAAATAAAAGAAAAACTTACAAAGTTCTCCAGATATGTCCTATGGCCGCCACTCCCAAGATGATGGACCACTCTAGCCTCTAGTCGTGCCCTCGCTGCCTCGCGCTGCTGTCTCCAACATCCTGGACAATCTGTAGCCTCCTCCCTCAATCGGCTCCAGTCGTCCGCGTCTAGCCACTCAGGCTTTGTAACCCCACTCTTGAGTGCCTTGCATGCGTTCGATCATCTAAGTGATATATATGCACGCATGCACTCCATCATCCAGCCCGTAGAAAACCTATCTACTCATGCAAGGATGCTACTATGTAGTCCTTGCTCCCCTCCAATATGTTTTTCCAATGATCCAAGACCTTGTGCTAAAAAACTTGTTGGCACAACTCTCTCATGCGAGCCATCACCCTCCTCCCCTCATCATTCATGATGATGGCTCCCGACCTATCATCTACAAGGTAGGCATACCCCTCTAGGGTATGCCTAAGATGGGTCCTCTCCCACCTGCGACCACGCTTTTGGGCATATCCAGGAGACCTCTGTACATCTGGTGTACTGACCGGGGTAGTATCTATCAGAGTAGCACCCATAGGGATGCCACCTGCGGACGAGTGAGCAAAAGCCGAAGTGATTGGAGTAGACATCTCCACAGGTGTGACAAATCTTGGAGGTGATGCAACTCCAACAGAACGACGAGACGGAGACACCGCGTCATACCTCCATAGCAACCACTTGAGCCACGCTCTCTGGAACCGCCATGAGAGCAAGGAGTAGCACATGTATCCCGAGCCGACCGCGGGCTCATTGCATCCGTATCTCTGTAGCACCCCCTGACCCTGAAGCACTCCCTCTGTCTGGCCTAAGTCTAGAGCTTCGACCTCATCTTCTCGAAACTGAAGCATCTGATCGCACCAAAGTAGATCTAATAGAGCGGCCCAATGATGTTCGAGACAGCTCCTGGTCTACCATGTCTCTGAATCTCGCCATCTGATCTGGAGACATACACATGAAGATATCCTGCAACTCCTCATCGCTCATCCCTCAACTCATCCTAATGATCTAAGTATCCACAAAGGTCACCTGCACAGACAAAAAATGATGTTAGCATAATCAATTTAAATCATACAAAGCACGGTAATATAAATCTTTAAAAAATGATCTTACTTAAAATGCATATCTTATATACCCTTATAAGCGATTAGTCAACGAATTGAGTAAGTGGATGCTCTAAGTATGAAGTATCCTATGGTCCCTTGTCAATCTCCTGACACAACTCGGCATAAACTGGAAGGTCGATAGACATGTCACCACAAAAGGATGAGTCCACCTCGTTCTCAAATAATTCTTGGACTCCTGTATTTCCATCATTGTTACCCGATATGATGGCTCCTCTACATGCTCCAAGCTTTCGGTGGCCTCCACCCCTTGTAATATCAACCCCTCTATTTGCATATTGTCCTCATCTATGCTCGAAACATCGCTTTGATCATATAGTCTTGCACTTCGGGGAGCTGAAGGTATAGCATACCACCATCGAGGTTGTCGGGGGTTTGGATAGAAGATTACATGTCACAAACACGTATAAAGAGAAATTTAGCTATTGTGACAAGTACCATGTCGTAATACAATTAACAAACAAATAAGTTCATGCACTTGTTCACAATGGGCCGGCAACACAAAGGTGTCGCACAAATTCATCCATTTTTTTTCGGAATCTATTTTGAGAAATTCAGATGGACTTCGTCGAACTGTTGCTCCAACTCCTTCAAGTACTACTTTGAACCGTTGCACATCGAATAGTATCATGGAGAAGCTATGGTAATCCACCATAACAATACTTTGCAAGTTCCCAAAATACTCCATCTCATCTATAACTGTGTTTGGATCCGTTGCCTGTCATCGGCTCTCTTGCTCGAACCTTGCCATGATACCACAGTCTGTTGTGGAGCGCATTTTGTCAATACACCCCACGCGAAAATGTCGTTCGCGCGACCACATTGCACTATATATTTTGTAATGTACATTGAAACACTCAATTAGTTGTTGCATATAAAATATAGATACGACAAACCCTAAACACGTCATCACCTTGGACTACATCCCCCCGAGAATTCCCACTCCTCGATTGAAACCTCCGCCCCTTCGCGAGACGTTGCGGTCAAAGCTCCATATAACCATCACGTTGACATAAACCATGGTATCTCCTCCATGCCCTCGGGATATCGAATCACTAGATGGCGCATACTACGTCGAAATTCAGATCGCGCTTTCTCTCAATCTTGCCTAGCTTGTTGGTACCTGGCGAGCCACATCTCCATAGAGACATGGTGCAACATACAAAAATGATTCACTTTCTCCTCCATTGCAACATCCATTCTATCCCATTTCCAACCACCACATCTCCGGTCAGTCTATCATCGTCCTTCAATGACCATAGCATATTGTTGTCTGGATCCACCGTTGGTAGCCATTGTGAAATATGCACTAGCACCTTAGACACCAACCAACCTTCAGCCATGCTACCTTTTGGCCGAGCTCGTTGACGCACAAAGCCTTTCAGGATTTTCATGAAGCACTCCAAGAAGAACATCCATCACGTATGGACAGGTCCAGCAATCTCCACTTCATCTACAAGATGCACAAGAAGGTGGATTTGTATCGTGAGCATGCTAGTAGACAGGTATTTCTCAAATAGACAGAACGTCTCCACTGCTCTCCACCTCACGGATTCAATAGAGGACATCTTAATCTCCTTCTGTGAGATCCATTGCACTGACCCTCTAGCAAGAAAGTGCCCTGTCCTTGATATAACATCTTCTTCATGGTTTGTGACCTTCGGGAGTCTAAATGTGGCCCGTACAATGAACATGCATGATAACCTAAGGTAACCAGACCTGTCCCAACACCTCTATCCAGTGAATATAAACTTGAACGAGCTATGATAGATATTACCAACAAGAATAAAAGCCTATTTACCTGAGCACTCTCTGAATCTCGAAAAGTCATGCGTGGTCTACATGAGAATGGCTCGAATATTGGTGGACGGTCAACCATCGTGCTTGCTCATATCTTGCACTGTGACCCCCTTCTCCCACAAAATCTTAAGCTCATCGACTAATGGACGAAGATACACGTCCATATTTTTGAGTTTGTAGCGGTCGGGGACGAGTAAGCTAAGGATGAGATGTCATTTCTTCATAGAAAGCCATGGAGGGATATTGTAGTTGACAAGGACTATAGGCCACACACTGTAAGAAGCTGAGCGCAAATCGAATGGGTTCACACCATCCATTACAAGATCGAGCCGAAGATTCCTTGGCTCTCGGGCAAAGCCTGGGAAGGTAGAGTCAATGTGGCTCCATGCGCGTGAATCCACTAATATTCGTTGAACTCCATCTGTGAACCTATTCTACACATGCCACGTTATTAAGCTCGCCATACCGAATGTACAAAACATGTGGTTTATGCGGGGGATAAGCGAAAAGTGTCTAAGAACTTTTTGAGGGATGGTTTGCCCTTGCAAGTCTTGTCGATACCTGTGAGAACCAACTTTGGTGGACATGTCTCCATAGTCTCATATTCTCCTTGAAACAATATCCAATCATTGATACATGCATGGATGCTGTTGTAGTCCATGTCAAGCTTTCGTAAAATATGTCGTGCATCATCACGAGACTTAGGCATGGTATTTGTAAGTGGTAATATAAAAATCATAAAACACCTTGAAAAAGCACAAATGTTTTTAATGATAGTGCCGAAAAGAAATCAACGAAGTGTACATACAAGGTACCTGATCAACTCGATCACACTCGCATCGCTCCACCCGTATTTTGCTTGTACACTTAGGAGTGCAAGCAGTGTCTTCAGGCGAGATACTCGGCACCCATCATATAATGGTATGGATGCTTCCTCTCTAAGCGGATCAGAAGTCTTAACATCCATGGGAATCAATGCATCGATCATTGCCTCCATCTCAAGCTCAAAGATTATAAGTAAGTCTCGAAGGCTGTCTGTCTCCTCTTGTATTGACAGTATAGATTGGGTAGTACCTTCCAAGTGGTGGATTGGCTCAGGCACTCCATCCATCGCATGCCCACGAACTCTTCTAATTGGCCGCAAAGGGTGCACTCCTCCTTGGGACGAGACGTCATCTCCCTTGATAGAAAATTTGCCAACCACACCCAATCTTTTTGTATATGGTATTCAATTAGCTTGTGTTAACAATGAATGATTGATATTAACTTTTCTTACCGTTTGCTGAAAATCCAAGATCACCTGATCAATGATCTCAGATTGAAACTCGCTGAAGCGTCGTACGTGTTCTATAGAAAATCGACGTTTTCGTCTAATTGCCAGCTTACATTGAGAGTAATGACATGGGACATGCTGATTAAGATACGCCTCGCGATCTTGAACATCAAGACCTTCATCATTTTCCATTTTGTCTATGTTACAACAAACAATTTGTTTTTGTTATCATTCTTTTTTTCTCTCTTAAATTATTTGAGAAGGGATTTCTTCTCTTGTAACTCAGCAAAAATTAACATATGTAAAGTCTCCACCCACCCACCCACAAATTAACGTATGTCGAAGTGTTTCCTGTCTTGTGGTGTTGCACTGGACCTCGCCACCACTCTCTCTTTGCTTTTTATCCATTCATTATCTCCTCTCCTTGCATCTCTCTCTCTTTTTCTCTTTCTTTATTATGTTGTATGTTTATTCCCTCTCTCTCATTCCTTCTTCCTTTTTCTCTTCCTCCCCCTCTCTCATTTTCTTTAACAAAACATATCCATTCATTATCTCCTCTGCTTGCATCTCTCTCTCTTTTTCTCTTTCTTTATTATGTTGTATGTTTATTCCCTCTCTCTCATTCCTTCTTCCTTTTTCTCTTCCTCCCCCTCTCTCATTTTCTTTAACAAAACATACTACTACTACTACTACTACTACTACTACTACTACTACTACTACTACTACTACTACTACTACTACTACTACTACTACTACTACTACTACTACTACTACTACTACTACTACTACTACTACTACTACTACTACTACTACTACTACTACTACTACTACTACTACTACTACTACTACTACTACTACTACTACTACTACTACTACTACTACTACTACTACAACTACAAATAAGAAAAGGAAAAAAAAACTACTATTACTACCACCACTACAACAACAACAACAAATAAGAAAACTAGACAACAATAAACAAGAAAACAAAAAATCTATTACTACTACTACAACAATAACAAACAACAACAACAAACAAGAAAACCATTACTACTACTACTACAACCACGACTACGACTACGACCACAACCATGATATGACTACGACTACGACTACGACCACGACCACGACCACGACCATGACTGCCACTACCACTGCCACTGCCACTATCACTACCACTACCACTACCACTACCACTATAATAAACAAGAAAAGAAGAAAAAACTACTACTACTACCACTACTACGACAACAACACCAAATAAGAAAACTAGACAATAATAAACAAGAAAACTAGACACAAGAAAACAAAAAAAACTATTACTACTATAACAACAACAAACAAGAAAACCACCACTACTACTACAACCACGACTACGATGACTACGGCTACGACCACGACCACGACTACCACTACCACTACCACTACCACTACCACTATAATAAACAAGAAAAGAAGAAAAAACTACTACTACTACAACAAAAAACAAGAAAACAACAACCTCTCCCTCCCTCTCTCATTTCCTCTCCCTCCCTCTCCTTCTCCCTCTCTTTCTCTCTTTCCCTATTATGTTTAATGTTTTTTCTCTCTTCCTCTCCCTGTCTCTCCTCTCCCTCCCTCTCCCTCTCTCATTTCCTTTTCTCTCTTTCTCTCCCTCTCTCATTTCCTCTCCCTCCCTCTTCCTCTTTCTCTCTTTCTCTCATTTCCTTTTCTCTCTTTCCTCTCCCTCTCTTCCTGATCTCTTTCCCTAAACCGGTTTTATGTTTTTTTTCTCTCTCCTCTCCCTCTCTCGTTTCCTTTTCTCTCTTGCTCTCCCTCCCTCTCCCTCTTTCTCTCTTTCCCTATTATGTTTAATGTTTTTTCCCTCTCTCTCTCTCTTTCCTTCCTCTCCCTCTCCCTCTTTCTCTCTTTCCCTATTATGTTTAATATTTCCCTCTCTTTCTCTCCCTCTCATTTCCTCTCCCTCCCTCTCCCTCTCCCTCTCTTTCCCTCTCATTTCCTCTCCCTCTCTCAATACACATGAATTTTAACAAAAACAAGTAAAAGAGAAAGCGAAAACACAAAAACAAAGCTAGAAGGAACAATGCACTCACGGTAAAGGCTCGAAGAAGGGTTCGGCGGCTCCTCTTTGTCCTCCGTGCACTTCCTCCTCTTCTTCCCGAACGGCGGCGGCGGTGGTGAGAAGCTTTCCTTCTCCCTCTTTCTCTCTTTCTCTCCCTCTCCCTCTCCCTTTCAAATTTAAGATGTTCACTCTCTCTTTCGCTCTCCCTTTCGCTCTCTCTTTTGTGTATGCATGCAAAATAACGTGCTCGGGTTTCGGCCCGCGTTTTTTTCATTTGAGTACCGTCGTTATTTGCGTCTAATAGCAGCGCTGCTATTTTGTGTTGCAAAGCGCCATCGCTATACCTCCATATTCTTGTAGTGCCTATTGTAAGCCTATAAAAGGAAATCATCCCCACACTCATTCAATTTATCATTCTCATTTAGTTGTACTTGCATTATACTTGAGTAATATTAGTTAATCTCTTTTATCATTACTTATGTCTCATTATGATTCTAGTTGCTCATTAGTGATCCACCCTAGCATGCACCCTCAATATTTTAGCAAATTGCATACTCAAAAATCAATGATATGTTTGGAAATTGGCATAGCATCATTTCAATACATCTAGGTACCCTTAGAGTGGATTGAAAGTCATCTACTAGATGTATATGAAAAAAGACTCTATATGCTATCATAAAGTCTATGATAGTTGTACTTGTTGGTTTGGCTCACTAAAGCTTGAGTTGTTGACCATTAATGCTTGGATGATGCCACATGATTAGTAAATGGGTTATGAATGGTTATGAGCACTAAATGCTCAATTTTAGATTTATTTATAGCTAGTTTAGTAGGTTTGTTGGCTAGTCATAGATAGTGAGAAGCTTCTTTGTTACTACTACTTAATGTATGTACAATCATTGATGCTCATATGTCCATTTATTGACTTCTAGATGATATGACACATGTCTAAAGTGTCTTGAGGTTGTTATGAGTAGAGAGCTTTGTTATAGCAGAGGATTTGCTAATGATTATTTCAGACTCACTACAACATATACATGCTATAACGACGTTTATAATAACGTTTTCTTTATATCTGAAAAATATCCCCGTCGTCGCTATTAGCGTCGCTACAAAACCGTCGCTATTTGCCTCACTATTTTTGTTGCTAATTTCGTCGGTATTAGCGTCGCTAATACCGACGAAATTAGCGATGAAAATAGGGACGGTTATAGAGGAATTTCCGACGCTAATACCGACGATTGCAGAATTATTTTGCGACGCTAATACCGATGGTTGTTGCAGAAAAAAAAATGTGGCTGAGCTACAGATGCAGCCCTGCCACAGTTGGAGCCACACAGGGCTAAGAGACAATTCCTGCTGTCAAAGAAGTTAGACAATCGATCCCAAATAATGACAAGACTTTGCAAACAAGTACTTTCATGACATTAATTAACACAAATGTGCACTGCATTGATAAAGAAAATAACAGAACTTAAATTGAAAAGTGCTACTGCGACAAAGCAAATATGTATTGTAACGTGTCTACTAGTAGTATCATCTAGGACACGTTTTAGCAGTCCATCGGAAAGGATGTCTAGAAAGCTCTGCCCGGTACTCCCATGGAATGTTACGGGGTTTGCAATCTAGGGCTTTCTGTGTCTGCCACGTAGCAGAAGTATTCCGATCGTTCCCACTTAGGATCGACCCGAATTAGGATTTTCCTAATTGGTCATTTCCTAACAGCAACAAGCATCGGACCCAAGCGAACTACTTTACGCAAAAACGCCAGGTCCGAAGCGAATTCACGCTGCACTTGGTTCAAGGAGAATGGAAAATGAGAGGGATGCAAAGCTCGACCCCTCTGCCATAAGGCATAGTCCCATTCCGTTCCCCTAAAACAGCGTAAATCGGGTTAAAACATAACTCTAGGTCAACGCTTTTGTTGTTCGTGTCCCTTGACGATCATCCCGCTGTTCCTCGTGATTTGAGAAAAGTTCCCGGTCAACCGGGACCACCCATCCATAGAACGGACCCATGGCCCATCCTCCACACTTTCCTCGGGTTTTTTTAGTTATATAATTATCTAACACATTAGTTGGATATGTAACAACCAGCTTCTTTAATTAACCCATTAAGCATTGGTTCCTTCACGTAATCTTATCACTCGACATAGAAAAACAATATCAGACAAGTTCTTTATTAACAGGTCATCATATTTATCTTTGAAATACAAAGAGTTCTGCCCATAGGCTTATCCACAATCTGCCCGAAGGCTATCTAGCAATCCACAGGGATCACTATTCCAATTTTCCGCCTGTAAACTAGTATGCGGGCCTTGAGATCCAATCCCGAGTCACGTTAGCCTCTTGTGCAGGACCTGGAAGGCGAGGAATTTATGGCCAAAGCCCCCCCTCGCACCCAAGCGTCCTCTTGCTCCAAGTGGCACTCAACGGAGAGACCTCTCGTGGCGGGTTCGGTCCACGTTCCCGGCGCGGTCAACAACCCCCTTGGTTAGGGTCAAGTAGGTAGTCGGGGGTAACTGAAGCTGCCTCTCCCTTCAGGCCTTCAACCTGAAGTATAAATATTCATTTATTTTGTAATTCATTGGTCAAACAAGTCAAACAGTGCTCTAAAATCTCTAGCAAGCACAAACATTTCCATTGATCATTTTTTTTTTGTTGTTGGCAAACTACTAAGGAAGGAATCCTTCCTTTCGAATGCATCCAGTACTCGATCCGGGGTGTCTTGCAACTTGGCAAGATCCCTTATATTTTGGGTTAGGGCGTACCCTATTAACCCAACTTGGTCAAACCTTAAAGTTCATTGGATACTTCAGTTTCTGGTTTTTAATCTCCAATTAATCTTCCTTACTCAGAAGGATATCAAAGTACACATCCTCTGGCAAGATAACTTTGCATAAAGATCCGCCATCCTCGTTGCAAGAATTTGGCCTTCCTTCTTGTGATCCAATCACAAGACCATATGACTTCGTACTTGCTGTGCAAGTGCCGCATCGTACTATGCGATAATGGAATCACGAATCAATCTGTTTCAGGTTCTTTAAGCTGAGTTTGTTAGACCTAGGGTTTCCTAGCTTCATTCTTGTAAGAATCTCAGGGACAAACCCTAGTTCCTTTTTCGATTATAATTTACTGACCCTACATTCAGGGAATGTGGACAAGTAATTAAGGTATAGACGATTCTTGGAATTTTAACTCATTCCCAACGAATATTTCGCAGCATAGATATTTTTAAGTTTAATTTCGTTAACTCTAGAAAGTAGTTACGAGATTACTTCCGTATGATTTGTTATCTACGTGTCAATTGACTTTTCAATCCTATACTTTATCGATTTGAGGTTAGGTTAAATCCAACTAATCTTCCCTTTTCTTTGCGAACAAACTCATGCTAAATAAGCAACCTTTTCCTTGCTAAGTTATGCAGTTAGCAATGATAATTTCCTAGAGTTTATGCATCGTAAGAATCCTTTCATGATTTGCACTTTCCATGATGATTCGTTGCAAAAAGAATAGGGGTTAATAGTGCGAGATGCAATTTTATACCTTTAGGCTTAACCGAAGTATACTACTTTAATGGGTAAATAATCTTGCTCATAATTCATTTCAATGCATAAAGCTATTTGAAAAAAGAATACGTTTATACTTTATTTATTTTGCATGTTCCATTAGATGTATTTCGTCGTGAATGACTAGAACAAGATATATCCTATTTCTAACAACTAACCTTGCATGATTAAAATTACAACGATATAAAATTAAAAATTAAGAAGGAAAAACCTGGATTTGGGGTGAGATATCCACATGGATTCCGGGAGATGACCCTCCCGCGGCTACGCCTTGGACTTTCTTAGGAGGCATCGCAATTGTAGTTGTTCGGACGTGGAATCAGCTTTTACAACTCTTCTTTGGAATTCCACTGTCGCTCCCTTGCACTGTCCGTCAAAAGTAATTTTTTTGGAAGGCTCCCTCCTTGAAATCGAGAAATTCGGAAGGGTGTTTCAGAATCTTTTACGACTAAGACCCATTGAAGCCATGGGGAAGGCTTAATGGCCTTATAATGACTCGTTCAATGAGGCATGAAAAGGGAGGGAAAAAGGCACAAGGTGCGGAAGAGAACTCCAAGGAAATATAATAACCGTAAGGGTTATAAGTAAGGTCAAAGGTCCTTGGGTCAACTTGGAGGGAAGGGTTTCAATACGCCACAAGGGAAGGGCTAGGGAAGGTTTTAACACGGAGGAAAGAGGGGTGGTTCCAAGGAAAAGGGATAGGAGTTTTAAAGGATTAGCACGGGGGTATGTGGTTCCAAGGGAAAAAACAAAAGGGGCTTAAGGATAGGGGCAGAGTGAACTTTAAAATCACAGGGAAGATAATAATCCCAAAAGAAAGGACTTAAGGGTAAGACATGGGGTTCCAACACCCATGGGAGAGAGCCATATAATGTATTTAGACACGGAGGTGTTGTAGGCTTAAGGGGTAAGAGGGGTGATAGGACAAGGGGGGAAAAAGGGTTTCAAAGCCCATAACAAAGGGCTTAAAGGTTAAGTCACGGGAGGTATGGAAGGGTTTTGAAAGGCACGAGAAGGGGGGGTGAAAAGGGCCTTAGGAGATAAAAATCCGTGGGGGGGAGGGGGGTTGAAAGGGAAGGTTTACAAGCCCATAGGAAAAAGGCTTAAGGGTCTTTAAAAAACTGGGGGGAAATACAAGGGGGCTTAAGGGTCTTAAAAACTCGGGGGGGAAAAAAGGGGCTTAAGGGTCTTAAAAACCCAGGGGGGAATAAAAGGGAACACGAGGGGGGTGAAAGGGGGCTTAACTAGCCCTCTTAAGAAGCTTCTCTTAAGAAGCTTCTATGCTTCAACGTGGCAGGGGGCATTTCAACGCCGCATTGGCAACAGGCAGGCGGCATTGCGAATGAGGTCGACGGCTACAGGCAGCGGCGTTGCTGTGCTGGCAGCTCTCTCCCTTCTCACATGGCACGTTCCCACTTATCACAGCCTTTCCCTTCCTCCTCACGGCGAGTTCCAGGCAGGTCGTCCTCTCCCTCCCCTGGCCTTCCCTTAGGTGGGGGTTTTTATAGGGTGAGGGAAGGGAATCCTCCCTTCCTCCGTGTCATTGTGCATGGCGGTGGAAGGCACCGAGCTCCACCAAGGAGCTTAGTCCTTCATTCTATTTCCCTCCCCTTCTAGCACGACAGTCGGTTTTAGGAAGGGAAAATTAAAAAAAAATTGCATTATCGTAGGCATTTCTCAAAATTATCCATTTGAAACGGGTTAGTTCATGCGAAGGGAAATGCAGAACTTTACATTCTCTCCCCCTTAGAGGAATCGAGATGTCCTCATCTCGAGATAAACCGGGGATATTGATGGTTGAGAGTGCCTTCATTTATCGAAGTGGCATCCTCTTCGGGATAATCTTTCCATTGGACGAGGCATTCTCTCAGGGTTCTGGATCTTAATAGTCTTTCCCTAACATCTAAGATCCTATCAGGCCTTAGTTCAAGGACTCCTTGACTAGGCATTACAATTTGTTGATCATCCAGTACATGGTTAGGATTAGGTACATACTTTTTCAATAGGCTAATGTGGAATACATTATGAACTTTTAGGTTTTCAGGGAGTTGCAGTTTATAAGCATTAGGTCCTAGGCATTTGAGGATTTTGTATGGCCCACAATACCTTGGACTTAGCTTCTTGCAATCTCATAAGGATAGAGAACTCTTTTTAGGGCATATGCGAATGAAAACCATGTCTACGTCTTCGAAGACCCTTTCTTGACGCTTCAAATCCGCGTATGCCTTTTGTCTATCCTTAGCCACTTGTATGTCCTGTCTTATTGACTTAATTTGGTCATCCATCTCTTCCAACATTAGCCTTGAAGCTTCAACCCTTAGGGTTGGATCAGAAAAGTTTAGGGGACTTCGACAGTCATGACCATACAATGCTTGGAAAGGGGTCATCTGAATGCTTTGCTGGTAAGAAGCATTGTATGCAAATTCTACCAAAGGCAAGTATTGAATCCACCTCTTCGGCTCTCGACAGCAGTATGCCCTAAGCATATCCTCGATGACTTGATTTACTCGCTCTGTTTGGCCATCCGTTTGGGGATGGTAGGCGGTGCTAAAACAGAGTTGAGTCCCAATAGCTTCAAAGATAGCTCTCCAGAAGTGTGATGTGAAAAGAGAATCGCGATCACTAATGATTCTTCTGGTAAACCATGTAGCTTGAATATCTCCTTAATAAACAATCTTGCAATGTCTGAGGCTTTATAGTTTGTCTTTACTAGAATAAGGTGTGCAACCTTAGTAAGCATGTTAACCACAACCATGATGGAGTTGTATCCTCCCTGGACTTGGGGTAGGCCTACAACAAAATCCATACTAATAAATTCCCATTTCATTTGGGGAATGTCAAGCGTTTGTAGCTTCCCTAGCATCATGACATGTTCAGCTTTGATACGTTGGCAAGACAAACACTCAGTGACATATTTGAGAACGTCACCTTTGAGCCTCTCCCAATGGTAGCTCTTCCTAACTGCATTAAGAGTCTTAGCATAGCCAGGATGTCCTGCGAAAGGAGAATCATGAGTTTCCCACAATATCTTCTGCTTAAGTGACTGGCTTACTGGTATACGCAGCCTTGTTCTATAGTAGACAAGTCCACTATTAATGGAAAATTCCTGATACTTAGCCTGCAACTTTTGGTTCTGATCCTTGATAGAGATCTCCTTTAGCATTGTTTGGTAGGTCAAATCATGGCATGCTTCCTCTCTAGCTAACTCAAGTATAGGGTTGTTTGGCATAGATACTTTTGTAGCTAGAGATCTGGCTGTTGATGGATTCTGCAAGATTAGGGAATTTAGGAATGCCTTGCAACTAAGTGCATCGGCAACTACATTCTCTTTCCCTGGTCAGTACTTGATTTCAAAGTCATATTCCTCCAACACTTCAATCCACCGACGTTGCCTCATGTGGAGCTCGTTCTAGGTAAAGATCCATTTGAGAATCTTATGGTCAGTTATTAGAGTAAACTTGTTACCCAACAGGTAGTGTCTCCAAAGCTTTAGAGCATGGATGACAGCTAGTAATTCCAGATCATGCATAGCATAATTCTTTTCATGACTCTTCAATTTCCTTGAAGAGAATGCTATTGGATGACCTTTCTGCATAAGTACACACCCCAAGGCAAGAATGCTAGCATTAGTTACTACCTCGAACTTCTTATTGAGGTCTGGAAGTCTTAGAATAGGCGCTGATACCAAACTTTGCTTCAATCTATCGAAGCTATTTTGTTCAGGAGTTGACCATGCAATGGAAGTTTGCTTCTTCAGTAAGTCTGTCAGAGGTGCCGCAATCAAAGCATAGTTTTTTATGAAGACCCTATACCATCCTGTCAATCTAAGAAAGCTACGTATCTCTTTGACGGATACTGGTATTGGCCACTCAAGCACATCTCTGACCTTAGCTGGGTCCACTGATATTCCTTCTGTTGATACTATGAATCCCAGATATTCAATCTAACGCTTGAAGAATGCACACTTCTTCATTTTAGCATACAGCTTATGTGACCTCATTGTCTCAAGGACAATCCGAAGTTGGGGTTCATGATCTTTTTCCTGTTTAGAATAGACTAAAGTGTCATCGAAGAAGACAAGCACAAAATCATCAAGATATGGCCTAAAGATATCCTGCATTAACCTATTGAAGGTGGCAGGTGCATTCATAAGCCCGAATGACATAACTAGGAATTCAAAGTGCCCATATCTTGTATTGAAGGCTGTTTTTGAGATATCTTCTTCCTTGATCCTTATCTGATAGTAACCTAACCTGAGATCAATCTTGGAGAAGATCTTTGCACCCTGAAGACGATCAATAAGCTCATCTATTCTAGGAATAGGATACTTGTTCTTGACCGTTGATTGATTCAGTCCTCGGTAATCAATACATAGTCGGAGTGTCCCATCTTTCTTTTTCTGGAATAGTACTGGAGCTTCCCATGGTGAACTGCTAGGCTGGATGTAGCCCTGATCTAACAGTTGCTTAAGCTTCAGCTCAATTGCTTATGGTATGGACATTCTATAAGGTCTCTTTGCAATTGGCGCAGCTCTTGATACTAACCTAATCTCATGATCCACTTCTCTTTGAGGTGGAAGTTCAGTCAACTCTTCAGGGAATACGTCTGCGTATTCCTTTAGCCAAGAAGGTCCTTCATGAGACTCTTGCTTCTGATCTAATTTGTTGAGTTTGATCAAGTAAACAGGTAATCCTTTTCTGACTCCTTTTATGATCCGAGATACTTTGGCCAATTGGATTCTCGGCACTCCAACCTCACCTTGAGTTGTGACTAATTCCCTTTCAGAGTTTCGAAAGGAAACTTGACCCTTTCCACAGTGAATGTGGGCGTCATTAGGCTTAAGCCAATCCATTCCGAGTAGACACTCATGGATACCTAAATTCATGACTTTGAATTTGACCGAAGTATTCTTTCCTCCCAGAAAGAAATCCACCTTAGCAGTTTTCCTGGTACAAGTAACCTCACGACCATTTGCCAATTCCACAAGCAGGGTAGGTGCTTCTACTGTGGTTATTCCTAATCTTTTTGCACATGCTGGTGAGATAAAGAAATGTGTACTGCCACAATCAGTCAAGGTCTTGAAACCTTTATCTTGATAGTCCAACGGTGTCCTAATCACCGAGAACTGGCGATTCGGCCCTTTCTTGTGTAAAGCGGCATGGATTGTCGCTCTTTCGAATTCTGCTTCCATGGTCGGATCTTCTTCTTCGCACAATTGCCTATTGGCAATGCAGGCGGTTCTTCCTCTTCCTTGGGTAGCGGCTCCTTGACCACGGCCTGTTCCTTGGAAAGGTGCTTGGTGATGTCCTCCACCAAGCTTGGGACATTGCCTCTTGAAGTGACCGAGTTCGTTGCAGTGGAAACAACGGAGGTTTCGGCCATTACTTTGAGTAGAAACAAAGTTGTTGACATTATTCGTCCTTGCTTTCTTTCTTTGTCCCTGATTATGACCTTGAACTCTCTTCATTTGAGGTCTGAATGCTCCTCTTTTCGGGTCATTATAAGACCAAGTTTTGTTACCCCTTGGTCTAGCCTGCATCTCCTGAATTATAGGAGCCGCTCGAATGAGTGCGTCCTGAAGATCTGATGGATGCATAGATTCAAGACGGGTATTGATTGGTGGATTTAATCCCACACAAAATTTAGACACCTGCTGTGTCATATCCATCTGTGGCGCATACTTTAAAAGTGAGACGAATTTAGAGTAGTATGCGTCAAGAGTGAGTCCCAGCTATTTTAGCTCCTAGAACTCATTCATTTTCTGCATGCGATATGTAGGTGGCAAGTATCTTCCCTACACCGCTTTCTTCAGCTTCTCCCAGGTAACGGATCCCTCTGCGATCCCTTGATCCCTGCACCATTGCTTCCACCAAAGTCTGGCTTCACCGGTGAGCTTTGACTTGGCGTGAAAGTATTTGAAGTGTGCAAGAAGTAAATGCTTGTGTGGGAGCTCTGTTATGAGCTGGAGTGACAGACACAGACCTGTAATCATTTCTGAACTACTGTAAACATGAATGGACAGCATGCATTCAGTCATTACTGACACACAGGAGTCTTGTACTACACTCAGAAGGCATCTTTGGAGCACAAGAATGTGTCAAAGCATGTAAACATTGGATCAAATGTCTTGGAGCTGAGATCTCTTGCTCAGAATACTCACATCTGAAAATCAACGACAGACTGAAAACTGTCATACACAGTCAATGACAGAATATTCAGATCTGAAAATCAATGACAGGCTGAAAACTGTCATACACAGTCAATGATAGAATACTCAGATCTGAAAATCAATGACAGGCTGAAAACTGTCATACACAGTCAATGACAGAATACTCAGATCTGAAAATCAATGACAGGCTGAAAACTGTCATACACAGTCAATGACAAGTACTGTGCATTACTGAAGCAATACAGGTCATCTTGGGGGTTCCATCATCTATATGAACTGGCCTATACATGCTGAATGCATGGAGAATTGAAGCAAGCAATGAGCATCATTGAAAACTAAATTTTGAAGCTGAAGTAAATGCAGTTACACTGTCCTGATTAATTACAAACAGCTCATGAGGTTTATGCCATTGGTCAATGAAGACAGGTTGTCTATGCCTACTCAGATGCTCATGTATTGAACTTGCCACTACAAAGTAAATGTATGACATGGTCAAAAGACATTTTGGAGCTGCTTGGAGCTTGGTATGCTGAATTCTGGTTGACTGCAACCTGAAACTGAATTTGTTGACACACTCAGTTTTGGACTTGAAATTGCTGCTGGTTACTCACAGTTTACAGTTTTCAGACTGCATGTATGTACCCTGGCAGTGAGGTTACATAAGCTTAAGTTGAAGCAAACACATAGCTTATGTATTGACAGGTATATCTACAGTTGAGATCACTTGTTTAAGGGTTGTTTTGGGGTGTCAGTGGGCTGAAATACCCTGGTTTTTTCTGCAATTTAGTGCAGAAAACTGTCATAAACTGTTACAGACTGAACTTAGTCAGTTATACTTATTGGACTGCAGGGAGTCAGGCACTTGATAGACAGTCTATTGCATCATGGCTAATGCACATGGGACTGACAATATCACTCAGATAGTTGGAGAGAAGTTGGATAATAAGAACTTTACATTATGGAAATTCAGAATGAAAAACTTTCTGGTTGGCAGAGGTTATTGGGATTTATGTACAGGAGATGAAGTTTCTCCTGAGTTGCCTGCACACAATCCAACAAATGAACAGAAAAGAGCCTACAGGCTATGGAATGAAAGAGCATGCAAGGTGCTGCATTGGTTTTCCTTATGTATATCTGATGCTATGGTAATTCAAATCACTGGATGTGAGACTCCGAAGGATGCTTGGGACATACTGATGAAAAATTATGGAACCATGACACATGCAAGAAAGATCCAGTTGAAACATTAGTTCAACAACATGTCTAGGAATGGCAAGAGCATTCAGACGTATACCATGGAGATTAAGACCATAACTGATCAACTTGCTACTATTGGCTCAAGTGTATCAGAAGATGATATGATTGCTGTTGTTTTGAATGGCTTAGGCAAAGAGTACAAAGCTTTTGACACTTCCATTTCTGTCAGAGAAGAGCCCCCTAGCTGGGAAGAGCTAGTTGCTTTGTTGCTGCATGAGGAAGTCAAACTTGGTTTGAATACAGGTTCTAGCGCATCTCAGAGTAGAGACACTGTGTTGTACTCTGGCCAGCGTGGCAGAGGATCTAGAGGTCGTGGTTCATTTCGAGGTCGTGGTGACACTCGTAATACTTATGGACAGCAGCAGCAGCAGAGTAATTGGCATGGTGCAAATACACAAGGCTAGCGTGGATCTGGTGGGTTTAGAGGCAGAGGGAGATCACCCCGAGGTAGAGGTGGTGGTTCTGGTTCATGGCAGTCGTCTGATCAGTCCAACAGGGACAAGGACTGCCATTATTGTGGCTGGTATGGGCATATTGCAAAGGATTGTTACAAGAAGCAAGGAGATATGAAGGCAAAGGGCAGACAGCATGGGCACTATGCATCTTCCAGTGGTGCTCATGATGAGTCAGTTGATAGACTCTTTGCCATGCAGCATGTATCTAAAAATGCATCGAGACATGATAGAGATGACAGATGGTACATTGACTCTGGAGCGTCAAACCACATGACCCCACATGGAGAGTGGTTTGATGAGATGGTTGCAGGTACACATGATCATGTATGTACTGGGGACGACACCCAACTTGACATAAAGCATAAAGGGATTGTTCCATTGATGATGCCTGATGGCAAGAAGAAAGGCCTGCATGATGTCTTACATGTACCGACCATAACAAAGAATTTGTTGTCTGTGGGTCAAATGGCAGAACAGAATCTGCAAGTGAGGTTTAACAAGGATGGATGTTTCATTGAGGAATATGGAAATGGTTGCAAGCTAATTGCCAAGGGCAGAAGGGATGGCAGGATGTTTACTTTGGAAGCGACCATTCCTGAACTTAAAGCAGCTATGTTTGCTCATGATGAGAGTGCCATTAGAGATGTGGAGATCTGGCACAAGAGAATCGGACATGTCAATGTACAAAAGCTGAAATCTATGCAGCAGAAAGAAGTAGTACTTGGATTACCTAAATTCAAGTATAATGATTTTCGTCATGTATGCCCTGCATGTCAATTTGGGAAGCAGGCATGGTTTCCTTTCATGAGACATGTAAAAAACAGCACTAGGCCTTTACAGTTGGTACACTCTGATGTCTCGGGTCCTTCACATAATTCTTCCTATGGCGGTGCACGATATTATGTCTCATTTATTGATGATTTCAGCAGGTACACTTGGCTTTATATCTTGAAACATAAGGATGATGTGTTTGATGCATTCAAAGACTTCAAGAAACATGCTGAAAATGAATTGGGCTGTTACATATCATGTTTGAGATCAAATGGAGGAGGTGAATATGTCTCAAACTACTTTGACAGGTATCTTGCTAAACATGGGATCAGAAGACAGCTCACATGCAGTTATACACCGCAGCAAAACGGTGTTGCAGAGAGGAAAAACAGGGTTTTGATGGAGTCAGCTAGAGCTATGCTGAATGAAAAATATCTGCCAAATGGTTATTGGGCTGAAGCAGTGGTGACTGTTGTATATGTGCTGAATCGAACCCCTACAGCAGGGATTCATGATGTCACTCCGTATGAACGGCTATATGGTCATAAACCTGATATTTCACACTTGAAGGTATTTGGCAGCATTGCACATGTGCATATACCGGATGAGAAGAGGAAGAAATTGGATCCTAAGGCAGTGAAAAGTGTGTTTATTGGATATGCACAGGAACGGAAAGCTTATAAGTGTTATGTAACTTCTACGCATGAGACACTCATAAGCAGAGATGTGGTATTTGATGAGTTAGCATCTTGGTATGGGAATCCTGTTGCAGTGCCTACTGATGGCTCACCCAGTATGAGTCATGCAAAAAATACTCCTGCAGAGTGTACTTCCATGACTGGTCAGACAGGTGATGTATCATCTACAGTGAGTCCTTGGACAGGACGATTACGGAGTCGCACTACTGCATCCACTAACACGGATATGTCAGTGAGGGGGAGAACAGATAAGGGAAAAGAAAAGGTTTTTGAAGATGTAATAGGTCCACTCACTACAGGTTATGATTTATCTAGCAGTGACAACTTAGATAGTGAATTGGGGATTCCGTCTATTATGACGCCAGGTGCTAGGTAGAGCCGTTATGTGCCGCCTCATGAGAGGCAAGCTCACAGTGAGCCACAGCTCAGGAGATTAGAGAGGGTCAGACAACCTGTTGACAGGTATACTTACACTGGATATTCAGCCCGTCATTATGCTTATATGACGAAAGTAACAGGTTTTAGAGAACCAAGTAAGTTTGATGAGGCAGTTTCAAATGAGAATTGGCGTGCTGCTATGGATGAGGAATATTCAGCTTTGGCTGAAAATTGTACATGGGATTTGGTACAGTTGCCTGAAGGCAAAACACCTATTGGATGCAAGTGGGTGTATAAGGTAAAATGTAAATCAGATGGATCATTGGAAAGATATAAGGCCAGGCTGGTTGCAAAAGGGTATGCGCAGCAGTATGGTCTTGATTATGAGGAGACTTTTAGCCCTGTAGCAAAGATGGCTACAGTTAGAACTGTGATTGCTTTGGCAGCAGCTAGAGGCTGGAAACTATGGCAGATGGATGTAAAGAATGCATTTCTCAATGGAGAATTACAGGAAGAGGTTTACATGGAACAGCCTGAAGGCTATGTACATCCAGAATTTCCAGCACATGTATGTCAGCTGAAAAAGGCATTATATGGGTTGAAATAGGCACCCAGAGCATGGAATGCTCGCATCACCAGTTATTTACAGCAACATGGTTTCCGATTGGGAGATGCCGATCATAGTCTGTTTGTGAAAAAGACAGATAGTGGCTATGTTTTCCTAGTTGTCTATGTTGATGACTTAATCATTACAGGAGATGATGAAAATGGGATTGCTGAAATAAAGATGTGTTTACAGGCTGAATTTAAGGTCAAGGACCTTGGAGAGCTGAAATACTTTTTGGGGATTGAGGTTGTTTCTACACCTCAA